>NW_024882491.1:0-268416 GCF_019059575.1 Amphibalanus amphitrite | reverse complement strand
GTTTGTTGCTGGTTTATGCAGGCGTCGACACCCAGGAACCCCGATACGTCGTCTCTACACTCCGTGGCTGATCTCGGTGGAGTTACCGTGCCCCCCCCCCCCCCGGGCGCCGATGGCCGCCGTTAAGCCGGTGCTGGTGTCCGTTTATGACACAGTCCGTGAGCCGAAATCATCAGCGGAGGGCCACTGCCGTAAAACACCGCTCCGTTTACGGTGGCGGCTGCATCTAACGCGGCTCAGCGCCACCGGTCCACATCGACCCGACAGCGACACAAAATCGCGGCCGGATCGACGGCCGGCCACAAAAGGACGGCCGCGGCGGCGGGGGGCCGGCGCCGCTGGCGATGGCCCGCGGGTCGTCACCGCGCCGGCTGAGGAGCAGCGGACACGCGCCGGAGCTGAGGACTCTGAGGGAGCCCCGACACGCGCCGGAGCCGAGGACTCTGAGGGAGCCCCGACACGCGCCGGCAGTAGCAGTTCTCCGGTATGAGACCGCGGAGAGGGGGATTTACGGCAATCAGCTCTCGCGATTCTGAAACCGAGCCTCCGTTCGGCCACGCAGAGACGGAGCGTCGCGCCCCGACCCACTGTGCGGATGCTCACTCAGCGCCCCGACCCACTGTGCGGATGCTCAATCAGTCTCTAAATCTGATATGTAGGTACTGGATTAGAGACTGCAGATCACGCGAGTGGCTGTTCGACCCTGATTCAGAAGCAGCGAGAGCGTTTTGTGATATCACTTTACGTGGTTCTTGTTTCAGTTCCTAATGGTGACCATGCATCACTCTGCTGCCCGTTTTGGCTCTCGCCCTTTCCTTCCTCCACGCCACTTTTCACGCCAGCTTTCCCTTCTGCCTCATTTCCTTGCGACGCGTCCGTTTCCCTGGCACCAAGCCATGTCTCGAAGTAGCAAAAACTGTGCAATAAGCTTGACACGCTGCAACGAAAACAACCTTACAGATTCAGAACAATGTTCTTTGCAAGTTTTAGCAACGCGCAGGTTAGCGCGATATCGAGCAGGAAACGCGCTGCATAAAAAAGTAAATGTCTGGCGTAGTTTTACGGCCATGGCTCGGCGCGAAAAGGAAACATTTAGGTAAGTAAGTAACAGTAGTCACTCTGAATCCGAGCTCGACGCATTTCGACCCGCTAATTACTTGGGAGTTCAATGGGCGTTACAGACCCTATAATAGCTCCCAGAACGTATCTCCATCCCGACGCACCCTTATTAAACAGCTCAGGCCACATCAAACGGTTAAAAGCTTAACCCGGCCGGGCCCGGGGGGTAATCCCAACCACCGCAGCCCGGGGGGGGGGGGGCGTTTTTCGCCCCCCCCTGTCTAACTCCGTAAATAAGGGAGCTACGGAAACAAAAGCGATACCAAACGAAAGGTCCTTACGAGACGATTCTAATGCACCTAAAATTTTTGACCTCAGGTCAATTTTCAAGGTCAGAGGTCAAGGTCAAAGGCCAAAACCGGCATATGTGTAGTGATCTCAAAGTAAGCCTTCTAGAGGACGGCAGGCTGCATCAAACCGGCAAAATTGGGTGTCAAACGAAAGAAGAGAATCTGAGGATTCTGAAAATGTGCTCCAAATTCAAGGTCAAGGTCAAGGTCACGCTCAAAATTGACCTCAAACTTGGCACTTTTTCGCACATCTTGCGTGCTAACTTCCAAGATGTTTTGAAATGTTTTGAGGCTTATCAGTTCCCTATTTGTGGTTCATCTTACGATACAAGGCTGCTCAAAGGTCAAGGTCACAGAAGAGTATCCCTGCTAGAGGCTATTTCACTGATTCAAGTTAGTAATAATAAAAAGACAATTTTGCCATCCGGAAGCTCTAAATGAAGGCTTAGAGGAAAATAGATGCCAGATTCGTGATCAGCGGGTACAAATCCATCATAAACGACCTTTCATGTGTCAAGGTCAACCAGAGGTCATTCGAGGTCACATGAGGTCAACATGAAACTTGACCTTTTCGGAACAAAATATATATCATTCGACGCGGCTTGACAAGGCGAATGCGATAGTACCACTGCCGTAGCTCTAGGACCATTTTTGTTGAAGTTATTTGCAAAAAACTAAAACCACATTTCGGGGTCGTTGACCTGACCTCTGACCTCAGGTCACCAAAACTATTTTTCTATTTTTCTCTAGGTCAAACGCTACACAGCCGTGCTCGTAATTTGTCTTTATCTCTAAAACTCTATTTTAAGCAGCTATTTGAAGTTTGCGTCTGTGACGCCGAAGTTTGCCGTGCAGGGGTCTAGAAAAATGGACCTTGTGACGTCATCAAGGGGGCTAGGTGCAAATTTTTTACTTCAGAAGATGTCAAATTGATGAGAGAAAAGGTACTGAAAGTTTCGCCTTCCTATCCCTAAGCGTTCGGGAGTTATCGCAAATATTCGCCAGGGGGGGGGGCGAAAAACGCCCCCCCGGGCCCGCGAGGGTTAATAACCTCTGAGTATTATAATGAGCTGAGTAAACAACTTCAAAGGAGGTTATGAATATAACTTAAGATAAACTGTGGATGTTGAACGTGTAATTTACATAGGTAACACATAAGAACGTAAGCTCACAAACACTGACGGGCACGGATATCAATCCCTCAAGATGATCTTTCCCCACTGGAAGCAATCTGATGCGCACACGACGCAAAAGCGCGATGGGCGCGCCTTTCCAACGCGAAGAAAGTGTGCACCTCATGCTTCATAATTTGGTCACCATCTCCCCCACACATTTGATGCCTCAAGTAAACGGAGTGGAAAACCCCACAAATAATCGGTGGAACAGTGGAACTAATGACCGCAGACTTTTGGATGACACATCCCACCTATCGCCTCTGTGGCTGCTTCCTTTTTATCTGGGATATGGCATGAGCCGGAACGCATCCGTTTGCTAAGACCCCGGTCCGTGCGCGTATGAGCGTCACTGGTGTTATCATAAGTGGCACCCAATCTGATGCGCACAGAAGCACGGCACTCGGTAAGATTGGGTCCGGAACTGGAAGTCGGTTACGATCGACAGTCACTTCCATTGTTCCAGACGGAGGATGGACGCTTAAGATCATGTCCCGGCCACTCATCATCATCGACAGCCACTTCCATTGTTCCAGACGGAGGATGGACGCTAAAGATCATGTCCCGGGTCATTTACGCATTTCTACCAACATTTTTACATGCACAAAGCATATTTTGAACGAGCGAGCGAGGTCATCCTGTGACTTTGAGGGAAAATATCAGCATGAGCGACCCGACCAAGCTCTGCGACGCTTTTCACTGTATTATGCGTCATGTCCTTTGTATATTAGTGCTACTATCTAATGAGTACCGTAAAGTGGGGCTATTTGAGACAGTGGGGCTACTTGAAACAGTATTTAAAATCGCTATAAAATGAAGATCGTTTGAGTTTTCTGATATTTTTGTTCAGGGAGGTATATGGAATCGAGCAGTAAATCGTCTGAGCAAAAATGAACCATAAATTTCAAACGGCTTTTATTTTATAGCAATTTTAAAAACTGTCTCAAATAGCCCCACCTTACGGTATTCCAGTAATTCTATGATATGCTTTTAGGCATAAACAATTATTCTGGGTACTAAAAAGACTAGACAATTGTGTATGAAGTATGAAAAATCCAATAGTTTATCAGAGCTTCTAATATCATTATACGTATTGGGTCCTTTAAAGTTTAAAGTACCACGGCAAATACAGGCGTGGTAGCGAAACGCAAATAATTGCAAAACACCCACCACACCAATAGGTACCCGGCGCCGGCTGTTCTCCCTCAGCAGCCTGAACACCCGAGAGGAGACTGCAGTAAAGATAGGAAAGCGCACAAACTGCGGATCGACTATTTCGGCACCAAGCACTTCTTTCACCTAGAAGCCTAGGAGATACGAAATTTCGTCCACATGAACTGATGGTGCTGACACCATTTCCAAGCCGGTCCGTTTCAATCAGGGAGTGATTGGCCCTGGTACTCGGACTAATACCGGCATCGCCGAGGGATTACGGCGGGTATTCGATGGCATACCTACGGAGGCTTACGCCACTAATCTCCCCTTTAGCGGACGTCATAGTGTCACGAATAAAACTGGACCAGTTGTTTTAAATGTAAGCTGAATTGGCATTTGCAGCTTCAAAATATCCATCAAAATTTCGAAGTTTCATACTTTTATTATGCATACAGCTTAAAAACCGACAAACAATAACATTTCATTGCAATTTTCAAAATGAACGAATAGGCCTAGCTCAACTAAGATTAAATGCTTCAGTTAGCTGGACCAAAGATCCGTAATTGAGGAGATAAATTAAGACAATAAAAAGTAAAAACCTACAAATACAAGCGTTACAACGGAAGCAGAAGACGCTGTCGCCATTGAGCACAGCAGGTTTTCTCAGAACTATACCATTGGAATAGGTCCAATGACACCATAATGAAGGCATCGGAACATATCGGCCACCACTGAGTCCCAGGTCAGTTCAGTCCCAACTCCCAAGTCACTTATTACTTGGTTAAAAATACCAGTGCTTACATGTTCGGGTATTACTGGTAGCCAGGAGGCCAATTTCGGTTCGACCAAACAGATGTTACACGAAGATAGCAGGTCGTTAATTGACTTTCAAGTGGCGTTTTTAACAATCGGATGATCAAAGATCTCCCTTGTCGTATTGTTGCCACCAATTTTCCACATGCAACTTGGAAAAGAACAAAATTAAACCAATTAAGCAGCATTTTCATTTTCCTGCCCTGCATACGTTGCAATCCATCTGTATTACAGCTGGCCTTAATAGAACATACACTGCTGCCCGTCTTAATTGTAGCCCAGGGGTCGGCAAATGGTGGGGCATGCCCCCTTTGGGGGTAATGGAGCCCCTCGGCGGGGGGTAATGGGGGCCTCTGAGAAAGCCTTATCTTAGAATTAATGTCTCCCTTGATGGGACAGACATCACGCCTGTTTGGTCTTAGGGTTCAAAGATCGAACGCTAACCGTCGCCCCCATGGCGTTTTCATAACAGCTAACGTAAACGGGGAGGGGCCGGTCGGACCCCAGCCTCTCGGCCTCTGAAATCTGAACTGGAGCTTTGCGGTAGAAAAATGAGCGTGCTACCCGTGACGATAGGAAGACGCTGCTACCCAATTATAACCTTCGCACTTATAGGGGACCCCCCTTTTCCTCGGGTTTTCGCGAATAACTCGCGCAAAAAGCGGCCGATCGCGATGACATTTTCAGTACAGGTTTATCAATTTTATACATTGTAGCTAGAATTTCGCAACCATTTGAACATATACCAAGTAATTTTGGTGCCTTCGTAACATGTTACGAAGCTGTCAGTGATTGTTGATGCCTACTATAAATACCCGACAGGACGCCTATTGGTTGACCTGACCTGACCCGACCTGGCCTAAATGCACGAAGACATCTGTAATCAAAACTTAGATAAAATTCGTGATCGGTACCCCGACAAACTCCACAACTATCCTCACTTTACGAAGTTCTGACAGGTCTCGATTTTCCGACTTTTTGGGTCATTGAGCCGACCTGGAAGGTCAATCAATGACCTAGGACCTTAAAATCGCGTATCATCAGCTTCCTCTCGTCACGGGCAACACGCTCGTTTTTTCCGCGAAGCTCATGCTTGATCAGGGGCCGAACGACAAATAGGGGTCCAACGAATTTCTCCCCCCCCCCCCCATAAATTAGCGGCTGGCAAAACACCAATACGGGTGACGGTTAACTTCCTTCGCCATTGGGTGACTTAAGACTTTCAAAGGGTCAATGACAATTGTGTAGTAGATCAGCACCCGCTGTACCTTCTAGAATTGAAATTTTATGACCTTCCATGATCTCAAGAAACAATTGCCTAACAAGTCAACAGTTATTTCTGTCAATGTATGACATGCTTTATGGCAGATAAAAAAATGATCGGCTCGAGGGTAAAACTGTGTCGTGATCCGACGTTTTTCCATAATAATACCCGAAATACCCAAAGAGTCACGGAAAGGTATGACATTTCAGTGAGCTCGGTTGTGTATGCAATGGTGTCTGGTAGGGTGGGGGTAATGGCCCTACCTGGCGCCCGAAAAGGGGGCACGACCCCAGAGGGCCTGCCGACCACTGTTGTAGCCTAATTACGATCGTTATTTCATCGTTCGGTGTCCCATTAATTACTGAATAATGAATACTTTACCAAGATACTGGACATCCTATTAATTACCTAGAGTAAAACACAACAAGTTGAGTAACTTACAGCTGGGCCATTAAAGCAAAAATGTTGGATCTTGGAAAAACTGCAACATTGTATAAATCATCTCCCAGTCCCTAGTGTTCTCATTTAGGCATGAGATCTATGTAAGCGGAACGCGGACTTGGCTGATGCTGAAGTAACGCATAAGCATATGGTGTTCGGGTTCATTGGCTCCCAGACCCCGCTCAATATCAGACAACTATCATCCTCTTGTACCCCCTCCCCCGTAAACCCATCAGCTGCGTCCCTGACGTACGTGTCGAAACGACCCTCCTACCGTCACCCCACTCCGGTCCAGGTATTACTTAGTTGTCCCACTGTTCCGGCCAGTTACCACCGGGCCAAGCGCCGCGTCTCTTAGACGTCCAATTTCAGCCCACCTCACCTCTTTCTGTTTGATTCCGTCTACATTATCATGTCGTGTCCTGCACTGTCCGGTACCACTCCATCCCATACTGTGCTGGCCATGGTACAGCACGACACAGTTTAGTAGGACACAGTTCGGCACGGCACAGCACGGCTCAGAAAGATACGACTCGGCGCGGCACGGTACGACTCTATACGACACAGCAGAGCACGGCAAGGCACGGTAGGCACAGCACGGCTTAGTACGACACGGCTCACCATGGAACGGCACGACAGGGCTCAGCATGGCACGGCCCAGCGCGGCACGATCCTGCTCATCCAGCAGCGCCGGCCATAGACCGATTTTACTATTGACATCTGGTAACAGTGGCGCCACAAATCCAGCCGCACTCGCAAAATGTGGACCGCATGAAACTATAAAACAGAGCCACTTGTAAAAATGAAGCCCTTATGTATACGCTAGAGAGGCGCCCTCGAACATAGGCAACCGTCCTTACACTGAAACTTGAGTCATAAAACAAGACAGAAAATGCGTCATTTTTCATGGGAAATTAGTTTTACCTATATAACCCAGATAGCTGGATGGGAAATATAAAGCAAACGATTACTGCACTCGCTTAGTACTCCAAAAAATGTTACATTTTTATGCATACCGATGTGTTCAGGGTAGGGAAAAGTATGACATCAACAATATTTGTTGTAAAATGCCATAAAGTAAAACTTTATGGCATTTTGCATGACAAAGAGTACAAGCCAATGACCTACCTCGGCCGGACAGTCATCCCTTAAACGGCGATCCAGGTCACTTGCCATCAAATTTACATTACATTACATTCTCCGTTATCGAAGGTCACCGTACTGTAGGTAATTATCAATGCAGACCAGAGTTCGATAACATGATACTATGATCGTCCCGTTGCCACCCCATGATTTATGAATAGGAACTTGAAGAAGCGTATCATGACAGCTTCGTCAAGGGAAACTTAAAACGACTGTTTTCATTTGCAACCCACTTTTGATATCGCAAAAGCGAGGCTGGCCGAATACCAATACCTACTCGGGCATTGGCAAAGGGTGCACACTGCACGCAATATTCCACGTGACGGAAGTAGTTATCCAGTGCTCAGCGAGCGCTAGTTCCATTCTGAATGTGATTCAATGGGAACGATGATTCAATCAAGAGCTTTTGTTACCTTCTGTTCTGTCCGAACAAAGTCCATATTAGAACGATGGCGCGAGACAAAAGGCGCATGAAAAATGAAATGTGTTACACTGATGAAGAATGTGAAGAAATGATAACTGGGGAAAAAGGAATTTGAAATTTGGCTCAAAACTTGGTTCATTGTGGTATTGTTATTGCTTTGGCTCGACGAATGAATGAAATGTTTGCTTGCGTTTCCGTTTTTTCTTGATTGGAAAGATCCGGCACTTTTGTTTAATGTTGCAGACACAACATTATGGTCCTCCGGGCCGGATTCAGAATTAACGTAACGCACTTAAGCATTTGAACTCAGAACTTGCATCAGTATTTAGATTTTGAAACATATGCGCATAACGCTGTAACGAACTAACGTAACCAATGCAGAACTATTATTTTAAGGTTTGAGGAATATTAACGAGTTTCATATTTTCGTAACGTAAAAATGAGCGGAGATACGAGTACGTCGGAGGCCAGCCTGAAGACGAGGAGTGGGGCTGGAACCAGCACCTCAACAGCCAGTGCCAAGCGCAGGAAGGCTCAGGTGTCCCAGTTGAAGGCGCTGCAGGCCAGACGAGCGGCTGATGAAGCTGAACGAGCGCTGGAGTCACGAAGACGGGCGGCCACCGCTGCCGCCGCCGCTGCTGAGGCTGAGGCCCAACTCGTGATACAGGAGGCCCGGGCAGAGGCTCAGAGGGCTGCTGACGCCGCCGAAATCGATGCTTTAGAATTGCGGCTCATGGAAGACGACGATTTGAAGTCCCAGTCCCCGAACGATTTGGTATTTGAAGATAGAGACAGAGAGGGAAATGGAGCGCCGGCAGACCCTAGGCCGCCCTCCGGTGTCATATCAAGACACGGTCAGATGCAGCAGTTAACCGATGTGAATCAGATACGATCTCAGTCCGCTGCAGAGCCCCAGCGAGCTCACCTGCATGAACAAAATGCAAATGCTGACGCCCGGGAGCGCACGGAGCGCTGGCTGAGTGAGCTGCCGTGCGGTGACGGCCAGCGCCGGACCTCATCACTGCCCAAGATAACGCTGGACGAGTTTGATGGCTCTCCACTCGAATGGCCACGGTGGAGCGGACTCTTCCGGGCTCTGGTGCATGATAACGGCGCTCTCTCAGACACCAAACGTTTGACCTACCTGCAGTCTTGTCTGACAGGCGAAGCGAGAGAAGCAGTGCGTGGGCTCTTATGTGACGGCAACATGTATGAAGAGGCACTGAAAGAGCTGGATATGCAATTTGGGGACCCTCGCGCGGTTGTAACAGCTACCCTTGATGGTGTCCTCAAGCATCACTCCATAAAGGAAAATGATGTCGAGAGCCTGATGCGGTTCTCTCGCGCCCTCCACGCCGCCGTCAGTGTTCTGTCCGCCAGAGGTTTCGAAGCTGACCTCGCTGCAGTAACAAACCTGGACCAGGTCCTAGAAAAGCTGCCAAGGTCACTGGCTTGGCAGTGGGGCCAGGTGGAGCTGAAGATGGCACCACGTCGTCCCACGCTGGGAGACGTTGACCAGTGGCTGAGACCGCTGGTGCTGGCTGGTCGCCGCGCGCTCAGTGTCTCTAGACAGCGGGAGGTGATGATGCCCAGAACGCAGCGGGTGGCTCCGGCAGAGCCAGCCGGTCGACGGAGAGGCAGCAGCCAGCGCACCACTCTGGCTACAGCGACGGCAACAGAGCCCGCTCCATGTCCGGCCTGCGATGGAGAGGCGCACAATCTGGATTGCTGTCCAGTTTTCAAAGCCATGGCGCCAGTCGACCGCCTGCAGCTCGCGCGTGACAACAGACGCTGTTATCGCTGTCTCGGCGAGTCACACTGGGCCAGCCGGTGTCGAAAGAAGTTGATCTGTGGAGAGAACGGCTGTCGTGGGAAGCATCACCCACTGCTGCATGTGCCCGATCACTCGAGTCGGCGCTCAGAGGAGCAGGATGCTCCAGCACTAGCTGCTGACCAGCCGAGAAGTGTGATGGCGACAGCCTTGGATGCAACGAGCGGGCCACGTAAAGCACTGCTGCAAGTGGTTCCCGTGAGAGTACTCGGCCCAGCTGGGAAGTTCGTCGACACGCACGCGCTGCTCGACTCGGGAGCGGACACATCATTATGCATTGAGAGCGTGCTTCGGGATCTGTCGGTGACTGGGTCGACGGAGAAGCTCACGCTCGGTAACGTTGAGGGTACCGGCATGACCCGGCCTACAATGAAGGTGTCACTGCAGGTGGCTCCGCTGTCGGCAGACGGGCAATGTGAGCCTGTAAAGGTGCCCGAAGTCTTCTCCGTTCCCCAGCTCAATATCCGGCCGCAGAGAGTCGATTGGTCAAAAAGGGCTCAGTGGAAACACCTGGAAGGCATCTCGATTCCAGACACCAACGGACGGAAGATTGAATTACTCTTAGGTGCTAATGTGCTGGAGGCGATTCTCCAGCGGGAGGCCCGAGTAGGTGGGCCAGGCCAGCCGGCAGCCATCCGGACGTATTTTGGGTGGTGTCTGACGGGCAGCGTGGCACAGCTTCTACCGGTCGGCTCCCGAGAAGTGCTGCATGTGGCCCACCGCTGTGAAGGCGAAGAGAAGCTGCAAGCTCTAGTGAGAGACTTCTGGTCTACCGAGGCTTTTGGAACAAGGTACAATATGAAGCAGCCTCGCTCTCATGAAGATCGACTGGCGGAAGAGATGATGGAGTCCACCACCAAGTGGAGAGGTGACAGGTATGAAACCGGCCTTCTGTGGAAACCTGATTGCGCCCCCCTGCCCAATGACCGTAGCATGGCCCTGCGCCGCCTCGAATCTACGGAGAAGGCGCTCCGACGAGCACCAGAAAAGGCTGCAGCTTACCGCGACACTATGAGAGAGTATCTGGATAAAGGCTACGCCCGTCTGCTGACCGAAGAGGAACTACAGAAGCATCATCAGAGGTGCTGGTATTTGCCGCACCACGCGGTAACCAGCGCGAGCAAACCTGGTAAATTCCGGGTGGTGTTTGACGCAGCGGCGAAGTTTGCAGGCACATCTCTCAACGAGAATTTGCTAACGGGCCCAGACCTGCTGAAACAAATCCCAGGAGTGCTGCTTCGCTTCCGCCAGCAGCCAGTGGCTCTTATCGCCGATATTGAGCAGATGTTCCTGCAGGTGGCGGTCCGAGAAGAGGATCAGCCGGCACTCCGGTTCCTGTGGCGGGATCTAGAGACAGACAGACCCCCGAGCACCTATCAAATGGACCGGGTCATCTTCGGAGCTCGCTCGTCACCCGCCTCAGCGAGTTTCGTATTGAAGAAGACCGCAGAAGAGAGGGCTGAAGACACTCCCGAGGGTCGTAAAGCAGCAGCCATCGTGGTAGAAGACTTCTACATGGACGACATGGTAACTTCAGTCAACAGCCCCGCCCAGGCGAAAACTATCGTAATCGAGGTGACAAAGCTGATTTCAAGAGGCGGGTTCCGGCTGCGAAAATGGCTCAGCAATGATAAGTCTGTCCTCGTCGGAATTCCTGTGCAGGAGCGGGCTCCCAGTACAGCTGACTTAGAGAAGACACTGCCAACTGAGAAGGTGTTGGGTGTCACCTGGGATGCCGAGCAGGATGAGCTTAGCAGCACGGCGCCCAGTGAGCTGGCTAATGTGCGGCAGCCGGCAACGAAGCGAGAAATACTGCGCGTCGTGGCGTCTATTTTTGACCCACTCGGATTCACCTCGCCGTTTGTGCTTCTAGCCAAACTGCAGCTGCAAGCACTCTGGTCTTGCCAGCAGGGCTGGGATGACCCACTCACCACAGAGGAATCTGATCGATGGGCGGCATGGATGGAGGAGCTGCCCCGGCTGAGTGACACCAAGCTGCCACGATGGTATGGCGTTCAGGAAGAAGCCCCTCTGAGAAGAGATCTCCACGTCTTCTGTGACGGATCTGAAAAGGCTTTTGGAGCCGTGGCGTACCTGCGTCACGAGTACTCAGACGGAACCATTCACTGTGCGTTTGTCATGGGCAAATGCAGAGTCGCACCGCTCAAGAAACTATCTATCGTACGCCTGGAAACTCAGGCAGCCGTGCTGGCTGTGCGTCTGGCAGCGTCGGTTGTCCAAGAGCTCACTGAAGAGGTGCACCGGGTGGTGTTTTGGAGTGACAGCCAGGTGGTTTTGAGCTACATAGCCAACGACAGCAAGAGATTCCACACATTTGTGGCAAACCGGATTGCTGAAATCCGTGACTTGACCGAGCCCAGCCAGTGGCGACACGTTCCTGGTGAGGTCAACCCAGCTGATGACTGCTCTCGCGGGCTAACGGCCTCTGCGCTCACTAAGGACAGCCGCTGGATCCGTGGGCCCGATTTCCTGTGGAGGCCAGAAACCTGCTGGCCGGCTGGTAGTGAGCAGCATAAGCTACCTGATGAGGATCCTGAAGTTAGAGTGGTGTTAGCTACTCAACACAAAGCCAGAGAGACAACCGCGGTCATTCCTGACCCAGAGCGATTCTCAAGCTGGCTGCGCTACAGGCGTGTAGTCGGCTGGACGCAGCGATTCCTGATCAACTTCGTGGCATCTCACTCGTTCGAAGATCGCCAGAACGACTTGAGAAGTGGTCCACTGTCGGCTGATGAGCTGCAAGACGCGCAGAATCTTGTCATTCGGGAGGTGCAGCGTGGGGCGTTCACTCAAGAGCTTGCAGCGCTGAGAAGCGGAAGGTCCATCAGCACGAGTAGCTGTCTACTTATGCTCTCTCCAGTTCTTGATGAAGACGGCCTGCTTCGAGTCGGTGGGCGGCTGGTGAACGCCCCTCTGCCTGAGTCCGCCCGCCATCCGGTCATCCTGCCGCGGGACAGCCGCGTGACAGCTCTGATCGTGAAGGACGTCCACCAGAAGCTACTGCACGCCGGAGTCGAGCAGACACTGAACGATCTGCGACAGCTGTTCTGGATACCCAGAGGGAGAGCAATGGTGAGGAGAGTCCTGCACAGCTGTCCGGTGTGTCGCCGGCGCCGCGCAAAACCGTGCCAGCCGAAGATGGCAGATCTGCCCCAGGCGCGGTTCGACACGCGGCACGTGTTCAGCAGCGTCGGTCTCGATTTTTTTGGTCCTATGCTCGTCAAGACGGGAGGACGGCATGAGAAGAGGTACGGACTGTTGGTGACGTGCCTCGCCACCCGGGCAGTGCACCTCGAGCTGTGCCACTCGCTCAGCACCGACAGCTTCCTCATGGCGTTCCGCAGATTCGTCTCAAGGCGAGGCAGACCGAAAGAGGTGTTCTCTGATAACGGGACGAATCTGCGAGCAGGAGAGAGGGAGATGCGTCGGCAGATCCAAGCATGGAACGTCCACGCCATCAGTGACCGCCTCGCACAAGATGGCATTAAGTGGCATTTTAACCCGCCAGGTGCGTGTCACATGGGAGGCGCCTGGGAGCGGCTAATATCCTCCGTTAAGCGTGCTCTGAGAGCAGTGCTGAGCCAGCTGACTGTCACGGACGAAGCGCTACAGACCGTGCTGACAGAAGTTGAGGCGGTGGTCAACGGTCGACCTCTGACCCATGTGTCCACAGAAGTGGATGATTTGGAGGCGATTACGCCGAACCATCTTCTGCTCGGCCGACGGGTAACTTGTCTGCCACCTGGCGTCTTCGACAACGGCGAGTCTGCGAGCAGGAGGATCTGGCGACAAACACAAGCTCTGACAGACCAGTTCTGGACCAGATGGCTGAAGGAATATGTCCCCAGCCTGACCTGTCGCCGCAAGTGGACAAGAGACATGCGGAACTTGGCGCCCGGCGACCTGGTTTTGATCGCAGAAGATAACGTGCCGCGGGGTCAGTGGCCCCTCGGCAGAGTGATCGAAGTGATGCCCGGCCCTGACGGCCGGGTGAGGTCAGCTCGTCTGCGCGCTCGTGGTGGTACAGTGCACCGACCGGCCACCAAGATATGCCTTCTCGAGGAGGCGAGATAACTGCTGACGGTGTCCAGTGATACCGGCGTCTCACGCGCGCGTGCGCGTGGAGGGGGGAGGATGTTCTGTCCGAACAAAGTCCATATTAGAACGATGGCGCGAGACAAAAGGCGCATGAAAAATGAAATGTGTTACACTGATGAAGAATGTGAAGAAATGATAACTGGGGAAAAAGGAATTTGAAATTTGGCTCAAAACTTGGTTCATTGTGGTATTGTTATTGCTTTGGCTCGACGAATGAATGAAATGTTTGCTTGCGTTTCCGTTTTTTCTTGATTGGAAAGATCCGGCACTTTTGTTTAATGTTGCAGACACAACACCTTCTATGGAGTCTCGCGGCAATGAGCTTATTCAAATACCCATTAATCCAATAACCCGGCGTGGTTCATATCTGGCGATAGCAGTATGCAACGTAAAGCTGGGGAACCTACGATTTCCAAACGTCCCAACTCCCAGCAGATCTGGAGCAGACCAGACTAGACCCAGGCCCGGACCAAACCAAACCAGGACCACTCACACCAACTGGCGGGGGAGCTGGACCGGACTGAGACGGAGGAATAGCATTAGGCAATGCCGGTGCACCTAACCTTTGCGTGACCCGCCCTAGAGTCCGTACGACTGAGAGATTGATCAGCATTGATCGGCCGTGAATCCAGTGTCAATGCCACTCATCGGTGTCTGTTGACCCTCGGGAACGATCAGAGTTCACTGGATACAGCTGGCTGGAGCAGCAAAGCCGCTGAAGCAGCAGCGAATGACTAAAACCATTTTAACGCACCTGTGAGGGTTTTACTGTCAGCTGGCACGCTCTCTGTCCGCGAGTCCGAAGAGTGAGCCGGCGGACACTGCGGACAGTAGTGGACAGCCGAGGACAGCATCACCCTCCCCCATCCGAGCATCCCACGGTACCTGGTCCTGGCAGTACTGGTCGACGCAGGCGCCGGCGGAGACGGCTCGCAGCAGCTCATCGGTGGCCGTGGCGGCCACCTGGTCATCGGTGGCGCCGCGGCCGCCCAGCGCCGAGCCGCCCAGCCGACAGCCCGTGTCCGTCTCGGCCACCAGGTTCAGGCCAGAGGCCGGGCCGGCGCCCTCCGGGTCCCGCACGGCCTCCACCCGCACCGGCACGGAGGGCAGCGCGGCCCGCAGCCGGCGCCGCGCCGCCGCCGCCACGCTCTCCGCCACCTGCCGGACCACAGGGGAACTAGAGGTTAGCGATACGACCGCGGGACGGCACACACTGGCCGCTACAAGTGCACAGACCACCGGCACTAAGCACATCCGCCGCAGGCTGTCTGATGTGCCCAAAAGACAGATCGCGTCATCAACACTGGCCCCATATGAGCCCCCGAGCGCTGGCACCTCCCGACATAATTAATTTACCCGTCCCATGACTGCCGGCAGGTGATGATAACACTGTTGCGTCATCCGGCTAACGGTGACTAACAGAAACTCTAATTTATTGATAGCCGGTGCTTTGCAAGGACGGTAAACTAATTATCGTATCGCTACTATTAGTAATATTGAGCGATACCAGGTTTTATACTCTCATCATGTGATGAACCGTGAAACTGCGGACAACAAAACTGTAAGCAGGTAATATCAGAGATGCGGTGGAAATTTCAGACGGCTCCGGATAAAAAAAATCGGCTCCGGCTCCGGCTCCGGGTGAAATGCCATGGCGGCTCCGGCTCCGAGTAAAATGGTCCAGCTCCGGCGGCTCCGGCTCCAGTACTCAGTACATCCCCTATGCAATTAAATACGGGTGGAAGAAACAAGACGATGGGATTGGTACACGTTGCTTCTGTATCTGCATAACAAGGCTATTTTTGTTTTTAGGGCCTAAGCTATTTTCATATTTTGAATACCACATGTTTTACTGCCTTCAGTCAAACCGAACTAGGCCAATAAATTTTTCCTCTTCAAAAAAAAAGAGCCGGAGTCGGCCTTTTTTGACGGCTCCGGCTCCGGCTCCGGGCAAAATATGCCGGCTCCGGCGGCTCCGGCTCCGGCTCCGCACCCCTAAATAATAAACGGTTTCTGCACTGAAACTGCACAGATTTCCCGGATTCGGCTGAGAAGAAACTAAGAAAGCGAGGAGGCATGTAAGAATGGGAGCTCAGGAGTGCTTAGCATAGAGAACATGTGTCACCCTTACGGAAAAAAAAACATGAAAACTCAACGTCAAGGTCTTTTACAGGCGACAGGAGTAATTCAAAAATGTCCTCCCATTTAACGCGAGTCGCAATACACTCGCGAATATACACCCCATGCCTCGGACCAATGCTGGCCCACCCTCACACCCCGGTGCCGCTGTCACCACCTACCCTCAGCGGCAGCTTTCCGGCGACGAAGGCTGCTCCAGTGACGCCGACCAGCCGTCCCTGATCCAGCAGCTCGAGGGGGCGCAGCTGGGTGACGGGGCTGACCGAGGCCTCGACCAGGCCGCCGCCGCGCGGAAAATAGCCCCTGCGACGTCAATAACACGTCAGTCAGCTGGGGGGGGGGGGGGGGGGGTCAACGAACATATCTGCCAGCAAAGCGCACAGTGGAATTCAGTCGCTTCTAGGTAAGGATCACGAGTGATCTATTAACTGTCCGATGACTTCCGGTTAGAACTAAAATTTTGCCCAGACAGGACATTTAATGAATAATTTTCTTCTATGGACCATTATTGGTAATTTTTACACATGGCTACAAAACCTACTACCCAGTTAACCTACGCTAAATTACGCTGCCAGTGAAGAGCATTTAATAACGACAACGAAATCACTATTCCTGCCCCAAGACGTTTACCGATGCCATTCAGTTCAGCATCCACAGCTGGCCAACGAACACCAACATTGGCTCAACATCCCTCCCCAGATAACATCCAATGGCCATATGTCTGACATCACACGCCTGTGTCTGACGTCACACACACCTGCGCCTCACGTCACACTGCAGATTGCCGCCGAAACGCTCCAGCAGCGGACGGAACACATTCAGCGTGTAGTCGATCTGTGGCGCAAAGGCGGCGTTTGTGCCGCCGCGCAGCGTCAGACGCGTCGGCGCTGAGGCGAACATGGCGCACGGCAGACTGACCTGGAGCAGGAGGCCGACACTCCTGCCGGAGAAGGTGGCGGGGAGGCGTGAAAACGGGGAGGTGAAGACAGGACAGGCAGAGTAGCTTGGGATGAGGACATGTTCTAGACGCAACCGGCTCACCAAAGCCTCTCCATCAAAGTTCCTTATTATAAAAAAGACCATCCTTTCGACATCACTTCAAATGCAAAATAGCAGGTTTGGCAACTCAGCTTTGTCTCAGTTGGACATGAAGGCGCCATTAAGGCGACTTGATCAGGACATTAATGAAATCACAAAAACTGACAAAAGTAGCCTATCTATAGGCCATCATTTATTATTATTGGACTAGTTATACTACTTCCGGGCTCCGGCATCAAATGTGCTTGGGCACCGAGGGACCAGACGGGGTGATGACAGGCATTAAAGGCATACGCGGCGGTCTCGGTCCCGTCTCGGCCGTCTAAGTACCTACGTACCCAGCGGTGCCTGTCTCGGCCGAGTAGCTGCCCCCCGTGACCCGGCCCGGGCGGAACGTGATCTCCGTCGAATCGATGGCGTCTCCAGTCAGCCGACCGGAGCACATTTCCGACACCAGCCGCAAACCTGGCGGTCACCGCAGCAGAGTTACTGAGGGACATTTCATGTGGAGCAGCAAACTTAGTCATCGGTTATAACAGCCAGAACCTTTTATAGAAAATACGCGGTCTAAAGACTTGACAGCCACACATAGTTAATTATATTTATTCTTTTATAAATTCAGTTTCAATGTTTTCAATGGACTACTTACTAAGCCAGCAAACGTTTAGCAAGCCCAAATAGTTGACAGCCACAAGATCTCGCCCACATAATGACATCAAATGAAGTGGTAGCTACTCGCTTCCACATCCATCCCAGTATTCGCACACCACACATCTTACCATCGTTATCGAGTTTGACGTATCGTCAAACTCGGGTGCTAACCAGTAATTACCAGTACCCAGGTCCCAGGAGGGACCAGACAAGCTACAGGACGAACTAAATCTGATCAGTCACAGGTTTGAGCTGCCATTATCCGACAGACCGGGATACAGAAGGTTCACTGGAAGCTAACACTCACCTGCCAAATGCTGACCCTTCAGTCCTGGCTTCGATCTGCCTCCCCTGATGTTGGTGATCTTGATGGGCTTCTCTAGCAGACAGCTCAAAGACACTGCCATCCGCAGCACCTGCCCACCCTGCAAACAACCACAAACACTAATGATCAGCCAGGTATGAGGTAAAGTGCTGTTTTTGATATTTCGATTGGTCTACCCCAAGCGGTATGACTCCAAAACAGTCCAAACCCCTAAAAACCGTTGCAGACGAGCACATATTCCGAAACTACTGGACCGATTACGATGAAACCATCACCATCGACGTGCCGTATTCTAAAGCGGTGCCGTAATGATATTTTTCGATTGGTCCACCCTAAGTGGTCCAAATCGGTCCGAAACCCATAAAACCGTTGCAGACGAGTCCATGCTCCGATATTACTGGACCAATTTCGATGAAACCTTCGCCATTGGACGCGCCGTGTTCTGAAACGGTGCCGTTATGTTATAATTCTTTATTGGTCCACCCTAATTGGTCCAAATCGGCCCTAAACCTCTAAAACCGTTTGAACTTAGTACGAGTTTGGATAGATTTCTGCAGCACCGACGTCGAATGGTGAAGGCTTCATTGAAATCAGTCCAGTAGCTTAGGAGCATGGGCTCGTCTGCAATGGTTTCTAGGGGTTTTAAACCCATTTGGACCACTTAAGGCGGACCAATCGTAAAATATCAAAAACAGCACCGTTTCAGAATACGGAAAACGAATGGTGAATGTTCCATCAAAATCAGTCCAGTCGTTTCGGAGAATGGGCTCGTCTGCTTTCAGGGCGCTTGTGTTTCTGGACCAATTTGGTCCGATTGGTCCACTCAGAGTGATACAATCACCAAAATATAAAAACGGCATTTGTCCTAGTTCCCTGCTATCAAATGGTGAAGGAGTTACCTATCTAATTTCGCCCAGTAGTTTCAGAGCATGGTCTCATCTGCTAATCTCATCACCGCCGGCCCCATTTCCATATGCACATGAGCAGGATTGAGGAGAGGAGGCAGCATCCCAGAGGACAGCTGGGCCAATTGTGCTGAAATTTGATACCACACAGGCCAGATGGGGTATCACTTCTCACTTGCAAATCAGGACTTGCATTCCTGCTAACTTGTTGGTCACTTATTGCCCTGCATTCTGCAAGGCTTCTTACTAATATGGTACACAGAAGGTGTTTCAAGCGCAATGATTGCTGATTTTACTGTATTTATAAGGAAACACATAACATGAGAAACTTACCCCTTCCATGATTGAGCCATCAATCACTTTCATGTCCTCCATGTTTTACAGGCTTCTTTAAATTCTGAAATAATGAAAATGATCAGTCGATCTTACTGTAGGGGAGAGTGGGGTCACATGTAACAATGGACAATTGTACTCGTAACAGTGTTTATAATTCATAAACCTGCCAATTGAATGAGCTTAGTAAATTTCTATGCCGTTATATTTGATAAGCTCATTCCTGCAGCCCGCAATTGAAAAGATAACGACTTCAGACTTTGTGTAAGCGTAACAGGCTTTTTCTCCGTAAATTGAAAGCATTAGATGCTGTCCATACAACATCTTTTGGCGCCAGTTTTGTAAAAAATGTCACTGCGCGACGGGGACGATTATAACATTCTTGCAGGCAGCAGGGGTCAAATATAACAGGTTACAGGTCAAAGGCCACTAAGTTAACCCTATTAGTGGCAGGGGGGGGGGGGTGTTTTTATCCACCCCTCAGGTTTTTCGGGAATATCTCCGAAACCGCTGAAGCTACGATGCTGAAATTTTCTGACTTTTCCTAAAACTAAATTGGGCACATTCCCTGAAAATTTCAAGTTCATAACTTTACCAGGGGCGGCTCCAGAGCACTGGGAATTGGGGGGTCCTATTCGTGAAGCGAGTCATTTGGGCGAAGATCACGATGCTGCACCAGTTTTACGAACAGTGAATAAAAGGTATCATGTGATAACATATACAGTTATTGTGCATCCTCTTTTGACACGTTTTTGCTATAATAGGCGGATCCAGGCGTCCAAAAAGGGGGGTTATGTTTTACCTCCCAACATAGGTGCCCTGACACCGCCTATGCGTTACCAATACAATTTTAGTCGTTCTCTCATAAGAAAATTATAACATAACAAGACCATTACCACCCTTTTTAGAAACAGTACCAACAAAAACCTTATTTACTATACTTTTTGTGTACCCCCAATCTCAATGATCTGTATCCGCCTATGATTTTTGAAAATGCATATTTTTAGGATCCATGTGAATTCCTGGTTCATTCTCTATCGATCGGCAAAAGTTGCGTTAAGATTGGTTCAGAAACCTGGCCGTGATAAACAGTCTAAAATGTATCTGCAATTTGCCCGTTTTTACCCCCCTCTACCCCCCTATTGACATTTTTTTTTTTTTATTTTTTTAGAAATGTAGATTACGTTGAGCGAAATCGAATGCCGTTTGAATTTTGAAAATCGGCCCGTTAGATCTCGAGATATCAAGGGGGGGTCGTAAACAGCCCCCCCCCCTGCCACTAATAGGGGGTAGCCAGGAGCCTGCCACTAATAGGGTTAAGTTAAGGTCATCAAATTTTCAAGACAGGTGAAACATTGCTAGAATTAAGAGAACTGTAAGTTTTGTCGCAATTGGCAGCTTTTTACTAAATTTATTTGCAAAAACCTGAGGGAGAAGAGGTCCATTCAATCCCAATCCCTGTATAAAAGCGAGGTTTAAAGAGTTTTTTTTTCCTGAAAAGAACAGTACCTACCTACCATGTCTGAGGATATGAAAATGAGTTACACTTCATCAAATCAAAGTTTTTGAAAATATTGCATTTCCGTAGCCTGTAGGCTGTAAGTAACATGTTACCTTTGTCCCCGGGTGATGTTACCTTTGAACCCGTACCTTAACTGGGGTGAATTGTAACAGCTGAAACCTAAACTGACTTTTTGGACCACAATTTTGACCTAAAAAGATGAGACGCCGGTGAAAACAGGGCGCCGGAGGGCATATTAGTCACGTGACATTTGGAACTTCTCCCGCTCCAAGGGCCTTCTGATATGCCAAACGTCACGTGTAAATTTCACGAACCTTGATCAAATCGCCCCAGGCGCCCTGTTTTCACCGTCGTCCAAAAGATGCTATTTTGGAAATATTTTTGGTGTACAGGCGACAAAAATATAATTGTTTCTGAAAATAAAAGAAAGAGCTTTATAACTGCAAATATGTTTGCACTAGATCATAAGATGATAAAGTCATAAAATGATGAGGTGATAAAATGCAAAAAAAAATGTTACAATTGACCCCTATCCTATCTCCCCTACCTAATAAATATGGCCCTTATTGAATTTGGCCTCTCCAATGTCTTCCAGGATATCCAGCCGAAATTGCCATAGCCACCAATACACAAACCACAACAATTTGAATTGCTCAACAACAATCAACTTGAACTCAACAAAAATAAATCCATCCAAATTCATCCTACTGCAGCCTTTGTATCAGCCGCGCGATTTCTGTCGCAGTGTTACTGCTTTATTGAAATATTGAATACTCTTTTTTGATTGTTTTGATGACGTCATGAATCCAATTTTCTGCTGGGAGCAAGATTGAAGAAAAATGAGTGATTTGCAATTTATTCTTCTCGTAAAGGTGATTAATTACCAAGTACTTTTGTGATAATATTTTCAGTCACATACATTAAAGTTGAGCTATCATAATTTTCTCGACTTATTTCACATTCTCAAGACTTCTTTTCGCTTTTGGTGACGTAATTTTCAAATGTTTGTTGCAGTTTGATCTTGAGACTTGATACTTGATGCTTGACTGAGAGAGAAATATCTCGGCCTTGGAAACGTGTCCGGACAAAATTTCGTCTGACATTTTTTCGTCGGACAGTTTTTCGTCCGCAGATATTCGTCCGACTTTTTTTCGTCTCGCATTTTTTCGTCTGTACATTTTTTCGTCTGTGCATTTTTTCGTCTGTACATTTTTTCGTCTGTACATTTTTTCGTCCGGACATTTTTTCGTTCGTATATTTTTTCGTCTGTACATATTTTCGTCCGGACATTTTTTCGTTCAATAAATTTTACGTCTGTGCACCCAAGGTTGAGTGAAAACATACTACAATGCTATTCAACTGTGAGGCAAATGACGTCATAATAATACTCGGGGCGAAGCAGTGCAGTGCCGAAGGCAATGCCTTAGGAGAGATTACAGGCAATGGTAAGTCAAATATTTTTAGGTTAAGTGGTTGTGTATCTGGCTTCAGGCCGAAGGCCTGAAGCCTGATGCATAACCACTTAACCTAAAAATATTTGACTTACCATTGCTTGCAATCTATTCATGCAAGTAACTTTTTCCTTATCCCCCGGTAGGCAAACATCAGTAGGTAAGGTTAGGTAAGGTTAGGTTAGGTTAGGTTAGGTTAGGTTAGGTTAGGTTAGGTTAGGTTAGATTACGTTAAAATTGTAGACGAAAAAATGTCCGGACGAAAAAACGCACGGACGAAAAAATATACGAACGAAAAAATGTCCGGACGAAAAAATGTACAGACGAAAAAATGAACAGACGAAAAAATGCACAGACGAAAAAATGTACAGACGAAAAAATGCGAGACGAAAAAAAGTCGGACGAAAATCTGCGGACGAAAAATTGTCCGACGAAAATCTGCTGGACGAAAAACCGTCATGGAATCCTTGGAAATATCTCACTTGAGAAGAAGTCTATGGTGTGTCTTGTTGTATCTTTATTTTTTTTTTTAATAATATGTAGTATTTTGGTATACCCTCTATTCCTTTTATTGTTATTAACTGAATCACGGCAAGGCTAGATAGGTACAAGACAGGTGTTAAGATATAATATGTTAAGCTAGGTGTTGTAAGTTTCAGTTTGGTCTTGGTCTGGTCTGTTCTGATTATTTTTCTAATATATTTTTCAATGATTTGGTGAACCATCAGGAACCAAAGTGACATTTGCAGCTATTTTAAGGCCTCATGAACTGTAGGTAAGCATTGGGGGTATTAGTAGAGCAGACGTCACTCGAAGGTTTTTCAACCAAGGAGAGGCGCTATGCCTGGTCCTGTCCCTGGAGGTACTTCTTTCTAACAAAAGCTAAACAAACCTAACCTAACCTGACCTAACCTAACCTACAACCTACAAACCTACAAACCTACCCTACAACCTACAAACCTACAGCGCCTCTCCTTGGTTGGAAAACCTTCGTGTGACGTCTGGTCTACTAATACCGCATTGGGTGTCATCAACATACCTAAAACACTGTAATTTGTGATAAGTAGTTCATCATTCCCATATGCATTATCTAATCTGCCATGGATGCTGACAGCTGAATGCAGCCATTCTTACTTATCCATAGAAAGACTTTGATGATTATAAGGCTGATGCCATTGGCAGCCACCTGTACTTCATCATTCTATTCGTTCCCAGCAGTGCAGGACCATTGATGGCTGCAGTCTGGGGCTCAGCGGTCTGCCGGCTGGGCAGAACTGTGCTGCAGAGGGCGCCGCCGGTCACCCGGCCCCTTGCAGCTGTTGATGGCCACTTCCAGGTGCGCTGTGTCGCCTCGGGTCGAGATCGGCGCTCTGATGGTGGGCGGGACAGTGGGTCCAGACGGCAGGCCTCCCTGAGCGCCGCCGGCGGCGGACTGGCCGCGCTGCTGGTCGGCCTCTCGGAGCGGTCCGGCGAGCGGTCGGATCCGGCGCCGCCGGGCCCGCTGCGCCGGCTGCTGGCCGCCCTCCTGCCGTCTGTCTCCGCCGCCAAGGGTCTGGGCACGGACCCGAACGACACGGCCGGGAAGGGCGGCGCCCCGGCTTCCTCCCGGCGCCAACAGTACAGCTTCATCGCTGACGTGGTGGACAAGACGGCGCCGGCGCTCGTCTACATCGAGATCAAGGATATGCGACGGTGAGAAGTGAGAACCATACCAGACCAGACAGTTGCTGGTAGATGGGAGCAGTGAGCTGTACTTGAATCGGCGTGATTGAGCGAGAGCACAGGCTGGTCACATCTCACGAAGTCCTTGGCCGTTATGTTATCACTTCGGTTTCACATCTGGGGTATGGTCGAAACTTTTGTTAGCCATCAGTAGTGACAGTGTTCCACCCTCAGGAGAGGGATGTTCGGTGGTCCGGCCACCGCCTCCAACGGCTCCGGTTTCATCGTCAACTCGGACGGCCTCATCATGACGAACGCCCATGTCGTGGTTAACACGCCTCACAGTACCGTCCAGGTGAGAGGGTGGTTTCCGCTGTCGGCAAGAGCTGTCCGCACGGCTCCGACGGCGCAGCTCCCTCACGAGGTGCGGTGGCGCCATCTTACCCATTGCACAGACATTGCTACTTAATAACGTTTCCTTGTCAGTTTTGTGTTCTTGTTCATGCAACAGTTATGTTTCCTGTCGCGCTATTAATGCCGTATTGTTTCAGTGTATTGTGCTGTTCAATTATCACTATTTACCGGTGTTTTGTTCTTGCTAGGTGCGACTGCACGATGGCAGAACGTTCAAGGGCACCGTCGAGTCGGTGGATATCGGCTCAGACCTGGCCACCGTCCGGATCCCGGCGGTAAGTGCGAAGTGTCTCAGTGGAATATTCATACCCATAACCCACACGTTGTTTTGGTGCTTCAGATCTTTTTTTATTGGTTGGTGTTTATATGCTGCATGCGTTGTTTCGCGTAGTCTTTGCTATGTCTGCAATGGTAGCATGAAACTACGTTGCTTCTACATTTGCGGATACTAAATAGTGGCGCAATACCTAGCATCATTGATGTGTTTTGTTTCGCCTCTCGTCCCACTCACGTGTTGTTTTTATCGACCTGCAGAAGAACCTTCCGACGCTGAGGCTGGGCGTCTCGAACGACCTGCGTCTGGGGGAGTGGGTGGTGGCCCTGGGCTCGCCGCTCGGCCTCTCCAACACCATCACGGCAGGTCAGTGACATGATAGGCGACCAAGGAGCACCACTCCAATGCCTCCACATCGATCTCAAAGGCCAGCGCGTCTGAGCGCTTCTCTAGAAATGATACGGGGTTAGAAGTGTTTACCGTCAGCGCTGGTTCGTTGACACCTCAGTGCGCTATGTGCCAATATCGCTTCTGACTAGTGGTGTCAATTACGGAAAATCGGAATACCGATACCAAACCAAATACCAACCAAAACCGTGGGGAAATACCGAAACCAAACCAACTTGGGAAATGAGGGAAATACCAACTTTATACCGATTTCTTAGCCTCTTATACATTAGTGAGGGTTCATGATACCAACAAAATACCAAACACATTACGATTGAAATACCAAATACCAAGTTGGTATCGGTTTGGTATCGGTATACCAAACATTTGGTATCCGATTGACATCTCTACTTCTGACACACTCCTCGCCCGTTCGTTGGTTCGGCAGGTGTTGTATCGGCGGTGAACCGGCCCAGTGCCGAGCTCGGTCTCCACGGGAAGGACATGCAGTACATTCAGACGGACGCCGCCATCACGGTACGTAGCACACACCGTTCGTTGGGCGTTCTTCTGGTGGGAGGCGGTCAGAAAATGTGTGGTTTACGTTTAACCTCGATAGGAATCGTTTGCCGACTATGGCAACAGCTAGGTAAATATTGCCATTTGCTAGCTGGTGAACGTTTATTGGGCATTGTTTTGTCCAGGATGCAGCTAAATATTGCGTTCACATGAACATCAGAACACCATTTTGCTGTCATGGACACACAGATATAACTCGCAGATATTTGATGATTATGGACGATTTGCCAGTCGGAAGTGTTTGGTAGTTCATAAAAATAAAATAGATGTCTGACCGGTGTCTCTGACTCCCAGTTCGGCAACTCTGGCGGGCCGCTGGTGAACCTCGACGGCGAGGTGATCGGCATCAACGCCATGAAGGTCACCTCCGGCATATCGTTCGCCATTCCGATCGACTACGCCAAGCTGTTCCTGGCCAGGGCGGACGAGGGCAAAATCAGTGAGTCCGGACGACCAGCCGGCCGGGGGGCAGGACAGTCAACTGAGAGATGAAGGATTCGCTGTGTTATGGTAACTTTTTTTTGGAACGCATTTAGAGTTTCGACCTTAGAGCAGCGCGTAATTCGTCTCAACAAGTAATTCGTCGTCCCTGACACGAGTTCTGACCGCCTGCCACAATCTCCCGTGTACAGGGCAGCGTCCGGCGCTGTCACCCGGCGGCCGGCGGTACCTGGGCATCACCATGCTGACGCTGACGCCGGCCATCATCCAGGAGCTGATGCTGCGCCAGCCAGACTTCCCGCAGGACCTGACGCACGGCGTGCTCGTCTGGAAACTGGTCGTAGGCTCTCCGGCACATGCGTGAGTCGTACCACGCAGTTGAACCGAACCGGCGCGGTGGAAGGGGGTGGTAATAGGGAGCATGACCACCAGCCGGGGTTGAGATGAGCGCACGCTATTTGATGTATAAAATGGCCCCTAAAATCATGCATCGACAGTCATTGATCCCGCTGGCAGGTTCGTACTGAAGCCTGAGAGTGATTGAATGTGAATGTCTGCTGCGAGTCGTCCATGTATTCAAGCTCGCTCCGCGGATAACGCACGCTGTCGGGCCGCTGTATGACTGACACACCATTCCGCCCGTTCCGGCAGGTGCGGCCTGAAGCCGGGCGATGTGATCACGCACATAAACGACCAGCCGATCCGGGCGGCAGCGGACGTGTACCGCCTGCTGGACGGGTCCGACCAGCTGGTGGTGACCGTGCGGAGACACTCGGAGACGCGCCGACTGCGGGTGGCCCCAGAGCCCGCCGCCTGAGGGCCAGGGCAGAGTGTTTGGGGGACTGTGACCGGGGAGGGGCGGTGGAAAGGTGACGGAGGACGGCCAGATTGACTTCCGTCACAAAGCGACGTGAACTCGCACGTGAGTCGGCCGCCAGCCATGCCCCCAGTGGTGTGCCTGGGAGTCGATCGAGCAGAGGGCGCCAGCGAGGCTAGGATGAGTGTTCTCCATTTTTCTGCCGGCTGAGAAGATCGAAGGCTAATGCTGTGCCTTGAACGTCTGACGGCGCAGCTTTCAGGGATGGAGTGGCAAAGCTGTGTGGTAATATGCCGTACTTAAGGGTTCGGCTCCGTGTGATACCATTGTGTGATAGGTCTGACATCGAATTGACCGAGTAGTCGATTCTTCCCCGACTGCAATTACAGCTCGTCTGCCAGCTATGCGAGTGTTTGGAGACGCAATGTAGATTTATCGGAAAGTGTTCACACAATGAACTGTGCAAATAATAAAACAAAATGTGCAATACGTGCAGCTGGTGCAAACGTAACATGGATTAGCCTGGTGAGGCGCTAATTGATGCTCAGAGGGACCGATGCGCTTTTAGCCATGGAAGGCTATTTGTCCAATGCTGGTTCAAAATCCCACACAGAAGGATAAAATGAGTCGAGACCGGCTGCGACGGCATCTGACAAAACATTGGAATTATAGTAGGTAGCACCAGGACGCATTTTGTGTTTGGCTCACGCAGAGGTGGTGGACGCCGTTCTATGCCCGAAACCTAATCGGTACCAACTAGAGATGTCAATCGGATACCAACTTTTTGGTATACCGATACCAAACCGATAACAACTTGGTATTTGGTTTTTCAATCCTAATATTTTTGGTATTTTGTCGGTATCATGAACCCTCACTAAGGTATAAAAAGCTAAGAAATTGGTAAAAAGTTGGTATTTCCCTCATGTTCTCAAGTTGGTTTGGTTTCGGTGTTTCCCCACGGTTTTGGTTGGTATTTGGTTTGGTATCGGTATTTCGATTTTCTGTAACTGACATCACTAGTACCAACTTTTAAGAGATGCAGTTGGGAAGTTGGCAACCTGCTGCCTCAGCTGCGCTGCTGAGCTGCGCTGCTGCGCTGCGCTGAGGACTGAAAACGGAACGCCTGGCTGGGTGTTGCCTGATAATTGTGAGGTGATGCGCCTAGGAGAATCACAACGGCTGTCGTCTGGCGCCCATAACTTCCAGCATTTCTGAATTCCGAAATGAGAAGACCCAGTTACGCATGTAAGAAGTGCTGTTCGTCTGTTTTCTGTTTGCTAATGCCTAATATCCGACTCTGCAAACTCACGGTATGGTATTTTTCTGTTTATTTGTGTATCGTGTGATGGTCGAACAGGCTATTGGACACTGCTGGCGTTGCTGGCGATCCTGGGCCAGAGGTCGGCGCACTCCTTGGAGACGGGGCCTGTCACGGCCGATCCTGCCGGCACACAGGGAGACGCCAATCAGCACGGACGTACCCATCGCAAAAAAACGACAAACCCGTCAACGTCAAATAGACCGTCAACGAGTGCCCGAGTCGCCACCGCACCGTCCCTTTACATCCTCTGCGGAACCCAATGTAGGATATTGACAATAGTAACGGGACTAGTGAAAATGTACAAAAAATAAATTTATCATATATGCCCAATCCCTTATTTGTCATGGAGAATGGTCGCTGTCGGGCCCCATAAAAAGCACTTCACACAGGACGACTACTGTCACGCAGAAGGTCCAGACAGAGAAAACTGAAAAGCATTAATGAGAATACTGAAAAGCATTAACGTGCATGCATTAATAGCAGCATGTGTTGAATGTTGATCCCAACAAGCAACAACAGACTAGTCATGTCTGCCGATATTAGTTGGGAACATTTGATTAATGTTGCACATATCCGACAACAGTGAGGAAGGGCACCTGCACTGCTGCTAATTATGTGCTGCCCCCTAGTCCCGGACCTGACCTACCGGCTCCGACCCCACCCGATGCTGAAAATGAATGTGATAGGTACTGAACATTCATGCTGAAAGAATGTTGAGATAAGCGGTGCGCCAACTCCACCAGTGCTTAGTCTCGGGCAACTCACGACTGTCCTCAGCCCCAGAGGAGCGGTCAGCGGTGATGGGTGGACTGGAGCCGCCACCTCTCGCGCCGCGCGCGGTGACTCACCCTTCATCTCGCCCTTGTTGTTGACGATGACGCCCGCGTTGTCCTCGAAATAGATGATGGTGCCGTCCTTCCTGCGGATGCTCTTCCGCTGCCGGACCACCACCGCCTGCATTACTGCGGACCGGGGGAGACGGTAAGACAGTGATAGAGCCATACATTGTCGCAACTGGCTAATGCTAACAATGCGTACAACTCGGGCTTAATTTGCAAACAGGCAACGTAGGTGGATAAGTAAAAACCTATGCCAAGACACTCATGACCAGTCAATCTAAATCTGAAAAGGCAAACACTAGGGTCCTCAGCAGCTGATGCATGGTGGTTACACATCTGTCGGCGTCTCGTGTCGTGGAAAGCAGCAGAGCCACCGGATCCCAGTGAATGACACGCCATTGATCTAGCACATATCTATACCGGCAATGGGAAACGTTCCAAAGTCGGCTCAAACAAGTGCTGTTCGATATTGCTGGTGCAGACTAAGCCCTAAGGTTGCATATAACATTGACACATTAGGTAATGTGTCAATATGCATGTCGTTCCTCGCCCAACTCGAGGTCAATGATTCCACGCAGTGCCAGGGATTGGGCGTCTAAGTATTCCCACCTAACTCGTCTCTCAGCCCAGTAGCGACCGGAGGTAAGCTAAGTTGAAAGGTCGGACAATATAATTCACGTAGGTAGTATCATCAGACACCAACAAATGCCAAATTTTCCCTGCATCGATATTTTGGTAACAAATGGAGGAATAACTTGTAAGAATGGTAGAGCTAAAGCATTGAAGAACATTTGACAGACCCCTGAAGCTCATTACGGAGCGAGCGAAGCGAGCGGAGTCTCGTTATAGATTAACGGAAATTTCTGAGTATGAGCGGCCGGCCGGCCGGCCGTGCGGACGCTTTTACGAGGCTTATATCTAAGCAACCACTTGACCGATTTACATGCGGTAATTTTTGTTGTAGGGTAGCTTCATTCCTTCTACCAAGTATTGGACTATTCCCGATGCATGTGGGTGACCCCTTATGCACGTGCCACGTGCAAAACGAAGAGGTGTCAGTTTTGTAACAACTGCAATGTCTCGGTAACTACTGGGCCCATTGCGCTGAAAGTTGGCATGTAGGTAGGCAGTAGGCACCCACTAGGCAATGCATATCCATGTGCCACAGTGGGGGTGCTGCTGCACGTGCGCACGTGCAGGGGTCGTTCCCAGATCTCGAGAACGGTTGGACCGATGGCGCTCAAATTTGGTACACGGTTAGGGACCAGTTAGTAGGGTGCCGCTTCCAGATCTCGAGAACGGCTGGGCTGATTGTTCTCAAATTTGGCACATCGCTAAAGACCGGTTAGTAGGGTGCAGTGCACAAGTTAGTTGGAGGTACCCCATTGCCATTTCGCACGTGCAAGGCCCAACCTCTCGCTCGGTCCGTTGGTCGCCCCAAAAGGCGTTTTACTGGTTTGCTAAGATGTTAGAGTTGAGGGCAGCCATTTTTAAAGAGAAAAACTTCTGGGTGGGTATCCAAAACACACTCACCCCACGCTAAGGTTCCCAACACGTCAGTGCCCATGAGTCGACAAATCGTCATTCACCCATCAAACATCAGTTGCAAGCTAGCCCGACGCCCACTCACCCTTTTTGCGGAGTTCTGGCTTTCCCTTTTTGACGCAGGCCACGAACATGTCCCCGACGCCGGCCGAGGGCAGTCGGTTCAGGCGGCCGCCGATGGCGTACACGGCGATCACGTACAGGTTCTTGGCGCCTGGCAGAGAACCCGCACACTGTCAACTCACACAACACATAGCTTAACCTACACAACCCACATAAACCACACACTCTTCACAGCAATACCCTGAACTGATTACCTACAAGTGGAAATATCATATACGTATGCAACAGAAAAATGTCTGATAATGGTAATCAAACCAGGGTAAATGTGTGAACATGAATAAAATAGCATAACTGCATTGGTAAATTGAGTGTTGATCCCAAAAAGCTACAACAGATTGGTCGTGTCTGCCGATATTAATTGGGAACATTAATGTTGCACATATCCGACAACAGTGTGGAAGGGCACCTGCACTGCTGCTAATAATGTGCTGCCCCCTCGTCCTGGACCTGACCTCCCGGCTCCGACCCCACTCGATGCCGCAGGAGGGGGGGGGGGGGGCGGCGAAACTCACCAGTGTTGTCGGCGCAGTTCATCACGGCCCCCACTGGCAAAGCCAGCGAGGTCCGGAACTTGGCTCCCGCCGCTCCTCCGCGTCCTGCCAACAACACACGTTTGTCAGTGACATGAATGTTTAACTGGTTTAGTTTCTGTCTCGCACATCAAAATTAGTTTAAAAAATACATAATTGTTTGTTAATTCGGGCTTTAGTGTGTGCCAACTACTAAAGTCATTTTGCACCCACAAAAATAAGTAAGAAATTGAATGAATTTGTAAATGTTGCCATTATAAGCAAGCATGGAGTCTTCATAAATCAAAAGAAAATGTTTGGCATGAACAGCCAACCATTGTCATTGGTCAAGCTTTTGATAACCTTACATGTAATTATCCACAGATCTTATTTGAATGCAGTCTTTATCTGATGCACTCTCATCCTTCATACAAAACACCAGAATAGTTAAGATGTTTGGTTGACCATCAAGGCACTAAACAATGCATCAACTTTGGTGTCTTTGTTCTGTCATGCCCCAATAAATGAGCCAATCATGCTGGAAATTGGTTTTAAAATGCACTGCAGTTTCATGTCTGAATTAGGGTGTTCCTGAAGTGCAGGTACCATTTCTAATCTTAACAGTGGCTGGGTCAACCACACTTAAACTTGGTAGGTACCTACATTGTAAGGAACAAACCAAAAGGTAGCCAGTACCAGGGATGCGGAGCCGTGGAAATTTCAGACGGCTCCGGCTCCGGCTCCGACTCCGGAGAAAAAATCGGCTCCGGCTCCGGGTGAAATGTCATGGCGGCTCCGGCTCCGGCTCCAAGCAAAATGATCCGGCTCCGGCTTCTACTCAGTACATCCCCTATGCGATCAATTAAATACGGGTGCAGAAGAAAAAAGGCGATGGGATTGGTACACGTTGCTTCTGTATTCGTATAACAAGGCTATTTTGAATACCACATTGTTTTACGCCTTGTACTGTCAAACCGAACTAGGTAAATAATTGTTTCCTCTTAAGAAAAGGAGCCGGAGTCGCCCCCTTTTTTGACGGCTCCGGCTTCGGCTCCGGCTCCGGGCTATATTGTTTCACGGCTCCGGCTCCGGCTCCGGCTCCGGCTCCGCATCCCTGGCCAGTACTAATTGGAATGTGTGTGATGACTGAGCATTGCACTATTACAGGCAGTGCTCACTATTACAGTTCTTGCTTCTTGCTCCAAAGTAATCTTATAAGTGTCGGTTTTCTGCCTTTCTTCTAAAATTGTTAAGATTCAGATAATGAATAAGTATGAGATCCTAGGTAACAGTACTGCCATGCTTGTTAAGGTTGTGGGGTTTATTCATCTCCAAATGGAAGCTGGAGATACATCAACATGAGAAATATCAGTAACTCTTGTCACATGGATATACAATGGTTTCATATTACCAGTTGGGGAAACTACGAGGAGCCAAACAAAAATTGGATCAGCCAATCAACAGCTGGACTGGGCGGGGCGATGACCATATATGGTCATAAAATCAGACTTCATCTTTTCCATGCATCCTAGCATTCAAATGAAATAATAAGGCATAATAATGTTTTTTTTTTAACCACACAAGGTCTACACTCACTCGGTGCACAATGCACTGGCGGCCCTAAATCGCAGAGTTACAATACAAGGTCAAACAGTGATTGGCAAATATGGCGGATTGAAGCAGACGCGCCAAAAAAATGTAAGCAGCACCGTGATTTTAAAATGCCATTATTTTTTTTTGTTTATGGTTTTTCCAATTTTTGCTAAATTATCATTCTAAAATTAAATATCTTAATTTATTTTTTTAAAAATAAATCTTTAAACAATTTTCTTTGAAAACACCAATCCAATTATGTAATGGCCAGCTGATATGACGCCCAGAACCTGCAGAAAAGCTGTTTTCCTCCCACCATTTTCAAGTGAATTTGCCGAATTTAATCAAATCACGTTAATTCGTAGCGGAAAATGGAAGCTTTTTCTCTCTGATAAAAGGACGCAATACCACAAGTACCGGCAGGCGGCACGTTATACCGTTTTTCTTCCATAGTAGCGAGGGCTGCATTCATGCCCATATATGGTCATCAAAAGTCTATTTATTGACCAATCAATTTTTTATTGACCTCGTAGTTTCCCCAACTGATACTGTGTTGGCCAATTTCATATGAAACAAACCATCTGGTCTGTTTAAATGTTTCAGCCATTTGTGTAGCACATATCCGACAACAGTGGAGAAAGATACCTGCACTGCTGCTAATTATGTGCAAATCATATGGATAGCTCCAATCTAACCAACTACAAGAGGGCTGTTCACGGACCCTGTGTGCGGTCGGACCGCACACAGCCTCCAAGCTCCGCCCACTGCGTCCCTACGTCAGCCTTGCGTCACCGCACACAGCGACCGCTGTGGCCGGTCGGGACTGGCCACAGCGGACCGTCCACCGCACGCAGCCGTGACGTCAGAGCCGCCTACCCATCCCCTACCCCCACGCCTGCTGGACGTACCGCACACACCGCACGCAGCAGTGTGCGGTGCCCGTGAACACCCCTCAGGATATGCGTTGAGTCCCGCCCTAACAACACAAACAATGCTATCAACTACATTTTGGCAGTACTGGTCATGAACAACTAGTAAGGCTCACAACCAGAATAAGCAAGCACAATTGGGTCAGCATGGCCTCTTACGCATAGACTTTTGAGCAGCATAAAAAGGTGATTTGATGCAATTTGTTTTCATGTGATTCCATGCCAGCTAACTCAGTCAGACATACTGACAAAAAATAACATAGGCATCTGAAACAATGTTTATTCTCAAATATAAAAGAAGAAAAAAACACCGAAAAGAAACCGAACCTTCTCATTCAGTTTAGTCTATAATGCGCAACGAACGTGCCACGTGAGCAAGGAGGAATAAAAACCCCACGGGGGGCATCAGACCGTTGATTTATACAAACAGCATTATTAGAAATATTAATACTATGTCATATTCTACAATAAAAACACAGCGAGAAACAGTAGAACCTCACCAATTAAGAAATAAATTAAAAAACATGTTCACATACCTCTCTTCGACATTTTGGGATCTCAAAAGGAAGTGTACACTGCCTAGTGATGGTATGTCTTCATCCGAATATTTTTCCAAATGCGACTAATTTATGCAAAAAGTAACCAAATACACCTAAAAATTATCAATCTTTTATTAATTTCTTAGAAACAAATCAAGCAAAAAGCAGATTAGAATTTTCTATAACAAATTCCACAAACAAAGTAGCTCTAGACATTGGCCAGTAATTTAAAAGTTCTGAGCAATATATACACTTCCAAGCGATATACAAGCGGTCGCAGGTCAGCGGGTCAGCTCTGCACTGACAAACACCAGTGAAAACTCGAAACAACTTGTGCAAAAGAGTAGACCCTTTCAAAAACTCCCTTAAGTCATATTTATTTTCCGTTTTTGCGCCACTGGCCAATGGCCATTGCCGGTTTTGAGATGTAGAAGCTGCAGTGCGCGTGCCGGGCACCCTAGTTCTATAACCGGTCACCGACGCTGGCAACTTCCGATCCGTGATAAAATAATCACTGGCGCCACCACCGTCCACACTCCACAGAGATGCTGCGGCCTGTAACGGAACCATGCCCACTGCCAGTGCCCAGTGCCCATACCCTGCAGACCGCAGAGCTCCGCTCGCTGCGCCGACCGTGACTTCCGCGCGGACGGCCGCGGAAGGCACGGACGAGTGAGAAACAGGCAGCTGCGGTACGAGCTGGAAGCCCAGGCGGTCGGGCTGGACGTAAGTGAGGCAAGACTGTCACGAGCTGCAGAGGCAGGACGCTGGAAATGCGGCACGCGGGCATGTGATTGGATTGGTGGCAGGACCGTCACCGTGCTGCCTACATGTGTGCGCTAAAAGCCAACTAAGCGTGCATACACATAGGTATGCAAGCATGTAAGTACCTACCTGCATGTACGCGCCTGCAACCTACAATCTAAAATGCCATACAAACTACATACCCTGATATGTAGGTGCAGCCATGCACTGAGGGCCGGCTCGGATCTATTTACATCAGTGACCGCCTTTCATTCGAGTGCCCTGTATCGACAATCGATTGCTTTCATAATATCCCCAACTGGTGGAACTCAAACAGCCATCCTACTTTCAATGACACTTCTTAGCGGGGCTACCTTCAAGTTAGGTAAGATGCGCATGCATCTTACGCGCATCATCTCACGATACAAACATGCAATCATACTGTCATACCACTTGTACGGTAAGTCGGTAAGTAGGTAAATACCTACAATTGCTTCTTGTGCCTTTTTCCAAGAAGAGGATTGTCTTATTTTATTCCCAGAACTTAACTTCGTCTAGTAATTTCTTATCATTTCAACCTCTAAAACGTTGCAATAGTGTATGTATGCATGTATGTATGTATGTATGTATGCATGCATGTATGTACAGCGTTGCGATTACGGCTATGTTTTACATACTGCTTGAATGTTTAGGCGTTCTGCATATACGGTACATTAGGCTACGTTCCAAACGTTATTAAACATTACGCTCTTTAACTCACGATTGTCAGCGCACGATTTTACGCTGCAGTCAGAGTAAATGGGGTTGCAACAGTTTAAACGACGGGAAACGAATCAACTTCCCCGGGCGAAGTTGCGAACAGGTCCACTAGCCCTTGCACGACCGCCGAGTTTCAACACGGCGAAAGGAAACGAAACAAATAAACCCGCGGGCACTTACGGTAGGCCTTATATGAGACAGACGCCAGTTACAGGGTTTAGCCACTATTCTCTGCTCTCGTGAGCGCAATGGTGCTGTTGCCCACGGGCGCATTGTAAATATATCTGATAGCAGTGCGCTTCTCCGCGCCGCATCGCAGCACCTCAGGCAGCCGCGCTAACGCAAATTATACCGCCGAAGTTGGCATAAATTCAAGCCTCATCACTCATTTCTCTGGGTTCACCTGTTTAACTTGCCCGGCGGCCGGAGACGGGCGCATGCGCCTGCCGCCGCTCGCCGTCACTCGCCGCCGCCGCCGCCGCCGCCGCCTCCAGAAGCGGTGTGGACGCCGAGCGGTGCGGACGTGCACGCGTGGTGGAGCAGCGCGAGCGGACCGCGCGGCCGCGTGACCTCAGTGACCCCAGTGACCGGGCGTGACCTGGCCGCACCGAGCAGCCCTAACTGGAGTCGGCTTCCTGCGGCAGCGATCGGCGTCAGGTCAGTTGGCCGGCCTTCCGGCGCGGGCCGCCCGGGTGACCCGTCTAATGACCGGCTGCGGTGGCCGGTTCCCACCTGGGCCGCCGCGCTGACCGCGCGACCCGGGTCACCGGCGCCGGGCCGGGTCGGCAGAGTCAATCACGGGCGCCCGCTCTCCCACCGACCCGCGATTCGGCGCGCTCATTAGCTCATTACCGTCCAGTCCATGACTCGGACTGCTGATCGATCGGGCGGGTGAAATTGAAAAGCGAGCAGTGATCGGATAGAAATCTGCTCTTTCTGTGCCGCACCGGATGCATTCCGATCCAGCTCCCTCGGGGCCGAGAGATTTCTAATCGATTTCATGGAGCGAGCTGTCTCGTCCGTCGCTCGTAAACCTCTCCCACTAGCGTGACAGAAGCTTTTTTTTGGAACTGATCCTGTTTCTAGGGATTGTTTGATTCAATAAGGCACTTTGTGTCTGGTTTATCCTGTTATGTCACTACTACCTCACAAATCGAGTAGTAACTAACCAAAGATCGTCAAGAAACGCCTGATATGATGCATGGCTGTCATTTTACCGGGTTCCTCGCTGTTTACCGTCGTCCTGTCCTGGGAGCGAGCACACGCGGCTGCAAACTGTACTTTTATAGCCGTCCTGACGAAAAAATATGTTATTTTGATAAACATTCGATAGCGTAGTTGTTCTAATTCCATGAACAATGTTATCTTTTCCGATCGAATCAGTTTTAACGATCAGAATACTATCACTCGACCATTCTAAAACATGTTGGTCCAATACAAACATCATTGCTCCGATTATTTCCATAAAGCGATTTTCCTATTATTGTTTTTCGTACCCCTTCCCACAACATATGTGACCATGATTTACAGGCCATGTCGATGGGAATAATGTCCATGTATGATGTATTTACATCTCGATAATTCGGGTCATGTTTTCATCATGCATGCTTCCAGTTCCACCTGGTCCGCTGTTCAGCAGGCGAGATGTCACCACATTGGTGTCGGTGGCTTATTTAGCCTCACTCCACCCTCGTATTGTATAATGCCATCGGGCGTCTGAGCGGTCCGCGCGATCATGACTTCCAAGACCAATGAAATCACCTCAGACTCTGATCGGCTGCCCACAGAGCGGTCTCAGTCATGAGTATGGTCTGAATTCAGACGGAGCCACCGGGTCGGCGAGCCGTTTCACTAATCGTTCTCCAGTCACCGCTCGGCCTGTGGATCTGCTCAGCTATGTAAATTGACTCCGTACGCTAATTTCGGTAACCGGTAAATTATCCACCGCCATCATCAGTATGCGTCAGGAACAACACGAGCCTGGATTAGTCAGTCCTGTTATTTCATTGGTAGTTTATCTATGAGAGTGGTATAACGACCATTTAAACGATTTTAAAAGGAACTTAACGTGCTGTGATGTACAGTTAATAAGAATGGACTCGCTTTTGGTTGGGTAGTCCGGTGCCAAATATTTATCTCGTTTGTTTCCGTGCCATTTCAGGCAAGTGTTCATTATTTAACTAGCCGTTACAATTTTTAATCGCCCGGCTTTATTAGTCTAACGCCTTTATTAGTTAAAGCCAATCGATTTGTAAGTTGTAACGGTGTATCCGCTGGGCGGTGTATCGGCTGGGCGGTGTATCAGCTGGGCGGTGTATCAGCTGGGCGGTGTATCAGCTGGGCGGTGTATCAGCTGGGCGGTGTATCAGCTGGGCGGTGTATCAGCTGGGCGGTGTATCGGCCGATCGGCTGGCGTGGTGTATCAGACGGGCGATGTATCAGCTGGAGCAATGCCTATCGGATAGCAGCCTCCCGTGCTCAGCTGCCGTATCCGAATCTTACAGCTCGCAGCCGTCAGTCCAATCACCGCATGGATGACGCCATCAGAAGCTGATGACGGTCGCCGCTGTCATCCTCTGATCTCCAGTCCAGCGAATCTGCTCGTCAGGGACCAGGGCCCGCTACATCTCAGCAGCCCGCCTTGACCTCCCAATAATGAGGAGAGATTGAAATCCGCCGCACCGGTACTCACATACGTGCGTCCGTACCGGTGGCGATAATATCTCGCTGCTGTGAGTTTGGGCTGTGCTGAGCTGTAACGTACGGTAGCGTACCGTGCTCCTTAGCGTCACTGACATCCCCGTGGCATTCCTCCGGCAGCTCCGGCTCTCCTCCGTCCATTCTTCCATTCCTCCGGGAGCTCCGGCTCTCCTCCGGCCATTCTTCCATTCCTCTGGCAGCGGGGCACCGATGCTGGCCACATTGCCGTGCTGATGAGCACATGGTTGTCATATTCTCGATGCGAAGGTCAGATTCCCGTGACCGCTACAAGGGTCACATTCCATGGTGAGATGACCTGGATGGCTGTCCGCAGGTAGGCAAGGTCGCTTCGAAATGAGTCGATTAACTGGAGGCATCAAGTGTTAGTACCAAACTCAGAAAAAAAAACTATTTATTCCTTACGAAAATGAGTTGTCATCAATTAACGTAAAATATGTAATCGTTTTATTAACCACTTTCCGAAACATTAAAAAGCCGCTATTTACGCTTCTCGCTAATGATGTGGTCTCATTATAGGCACTGGAAATAGCAGACATTTAATCCGTCTATAGAAAGTCAATGTCCGTCATACAAATAACATTGTCTTATTTTCTAATCAAACTGTCACACGGTCGTATATTCCCTATATATTCATGTGTGTCCCAGTCGTATCTCGCTCTGTTGTCCTTGAATATAGTTCCAATCTACAAGTACAAGGTTAGTTTCAGAGGCACAAATGCGTTTGCCTAACAATCCCTGATTCAGAATTGCTTCTCGGTATGGCGTAGTATGTATAGAGATAACTGATTTCGACGTCCTTACAAGCGTATTTTACCAAATTATGCCCAAGCGCTTCACCCATTGACAAACATTCCCACGTTCAGTTACGATCAAATGCGTGGGTTCTTTATGCTCCACAGCCATCGCGCCGGGACTTGGCTCCGTCGAACGTTCAGATTCAGTGACGGCCATCGGTCTCCGATTCCGCCACCCTCTGACGAAACCCGCAGTCCGCACCAATCTGAACCAGCGCCGCGGCCACTGAGCTAATGATGCCAGCGTTTTTGTGACCATGGCGGCAAAAACTGACATTTCGATTTCATTTGAATACGAGGACATCGGAATAGCACTCGATGTGAGTGGAGGTACCTTTGACCCCTTTTGGCTAGACACGGCTGGTTTTTAGTTCGAGGAAAGATGACTCCTGGTGCATTATGATGTAGATCGGCTGCTGGACGACTGGCCCCGTGAATTGTGTCGCAAAATACAATGGTTGATAACCTCGGGGATTGGGCTGCCCTGAATATATGGCTGGCCGATCTTTGTTCGAAGTTAGCTTACCTACACATAGGTGAAGCCTAATTTTGACAATTCTGTAGGATTGTCAGGATTGTCACAAACTGTGACCATAAACAGACATCGATGTGTTTCTGATACAACTGAATCGCTGACGCGTCCAGATTAGGTACGGAGTAATTAGGCTCAGGACCATCATCACTGCCGGACAAACCGGGGTGGATTGCCGACCGGTCGCGCTGCAGGCTTCTGGAGAGTACCGTACATATCGCGAAAACGAAAGTTCTCAGCCGGCTCGGAGCAGTGCAATGTATTAAAACTGTTTGGAAACCACTAATCCTGGAGCTGCAAGGAAAAGCCTTCCGTGTGTGCATTTTAATATCCAGCCGAGCGATGACGAGGGATGATATCGGATGAGCGATAGCTGCGGATTTAGTCCACGCCTCCGCACTGCAGTGGAGCAGAGCCTCGCTACAGCAGGACGTCCAAGCGTCGTGGCGAGTCCTGACGAAGTGTCTCCGCGTCGAAAGTGCGTCCTGACGGAGTGCCTCGGTCGCGGAGGCGCGTCTTGACGGAGTGCCTTTACATGACTTTATCCTGTCTGAAAAAATGGAGAACCCCTGCGGTCCGGCCTTGGTGACTGCGACCGGAGGAGGCAGGCACCATGACTGAGGCCTTCGTGGAGACCCGGGTCTGGGTGTAAACTAGACCCCAGCTCATGGCCCCAGAGGGGTGCGGTGTGTCGCCTTGTGGTTTGACCTTTCACGCGCGCGACGCCTCAAACCAGGTTGGAGCGATCCCAGCGAAGTCGACTCGGATCGTTCCATGCACATCATCGGCAAGGTTGCAATGTCAGCCTTGTGCCAGTCCCCAAATTGACCCGCTGCTCGTCCGGATTTAGGTCGGCAGCGACACATGCTGTTTAGTTTCAATTTAGGTTGGACGAGTCATTTCGGAGTTCCGTCCGGGCCGCTCGGGGTCGGGGTGCGGTACCGGCGGGTCGGACTGGGACCTGACCCCGACCAGGTAAGACGGATCGGCCCGCGGTCGGCGGCGCGGCGCTATGCCATCCCTCTGGGAGTGATGTATGGCGGGTGGTGTGTCTCCGACCGAGCTCTGGCTGGTCGGTCGGGTGGTCGGCCTCGACCGTCTGACCCGTACCGCCGGAGATGGCGCACAAGACCGCCTCCGGCACACCTCGTCTGAGATGGGTTCCATTTAGCCTGTGTGATGTAACGCCTGGCGCATAACTTAAACTGCTGTTTCATCTATCACCGCTGTGCTATTTACCGCTGTAGCTCTCAGCTAAGGTGTCATACTCCTCCACAAAAGCGTGTCAAGTGTCACACACCGCAAACGTGTCACACTGAGTGTCACACTCCGCAGCGGGCCAGACGCGGTGTCATGTCACGCACTCAAGGTCCATTGCAATGCGCCGCGCACCGTCCCCCTGACAAGCGGGGCATTGTTGGTTGTTTCCCATGACACCCCCTTCCACACCGTGACGCTCCGTCGGCGGGTGACGGCGTTGCGACAGGAGATATATGCCCCGGAGGGAGGGCTGTCACTTGTGATTGTCGCCGGGCCGCGGTGAGCTGACGTGTTTTGAGACGGTCGTCAGTTCCAAGGTCAAGGCGTGCGCCGCCTCCGATGCCCAGCCGTGTGTAGGACAAGCGTGTCTATTCCCGGCGCCGATTCCAAATTCGTGTGACCGTCTCCGAAGCAAATCAACAATGAACAATTCACACGTGGTTTGGTGGTAATGCTATTGTTTCCCCAGCCACAAGCGTCCATTGTGAATTTGTGGTGAGTTGTGTCGCAGCATATTGGCCGCAAGAAAAGACGATTTTTTTACGACGCTTCCCATACTGAATTATTCTCTCCAGCCAATAAACGGAAGGGCTTCAGCTCTGCTCATTGTTTATTCACTAAAGCCCATTGTTTAATTTTAACTCCGTACCGTGGTCTGGTTCGGAGCTGTTATTTTGCATACCCTCGGGTAATATAAATGTCCAAAGTTTCTTCAGCCACATTTTTTATACCGTTTTCCGTTCAATCACACCTGATTTCCATGCTTCTGGGTTCTAACAAGGCACTGCACCTTTGTTCGCCATCATTAGCTGATTCTAGATAAAGACTGAAGCCTTTTAAATGCCTTCGCGTTGCATAATGCGTTGGCCGTTGGGTAATGGTAAGCCCTTCTTCAGCTGATTAATCTCCGTTACTGCTTCAGATTATCCACCCATTGCTTTCTCTTCCTGAAGCCGATTGCATGGTTCGGCGCCGATTCCCGTTTGCAGTGTGCAAACGCCAGGTGATGGCTCGGCGGCCGGCCGCAGGACGCTCGGCAGCCGGGCCCTGCAGAGGAGCTGTGGGCGGTGGAGGCGGCGGGCGGTGCGGATGGGATGCCGTCGCTGGCGGCCACTGACGCCCCCATTTTCCTCCCGGGGAGTGACGGATGACACGGCCAGTCCTCTTCCTGGCGTCCCAATCTGCAGTCGTAAAACAGTCGTGAAAACAATGTGCCTGCTGGAATGTCTCATTCGACGCCAGAATCCCGTGTCTATCGGTATACAAATTTGGAATTTTCTGGTTTTAACTGGATACGGAGCGAGGCGAGCGAAGTCTTCGCTCGCTCGACTGTCGCCCCAAAAGGCGTTTTACTGGTATTTTACTCATGAACGGTTCCGTTCGAGACTGTTCGGGACATGGGTCGGCCTTCTCAGGTAGTTCAGCCGCGGCGTGTTCCGATGTGGGCTCGTCTCGGCCACCGGCCAGCAGGAGAAACGCGCCGCTCCACGCCGCGGGTGCGCCACGGGTGACGACAGCGGCTGGATCAGCCGACTGGGAGGTACGGCCGGCCCGGCCGGCGCGGCGCCGATCCGGGCCGCGCTTGGTATGCAGCCCTGCCGAACCGGACGGCCGCTCTCTCTCTCCCCTCCCTCTCCACTCTCCCTAACGTCTGCGAGAGTCGCCTGTCCAGTCGTACGCGTGATTTTCCGATGGCGGGCCGCACGTCACAGAACCGGACAGTGGTGTGACAATACCGGACAGGGGCGCTAGGGCCGGAAGCGAGTCTAACCCGTGAAAGTCAGGTGAGAACGCATCTCCGGTGCCGGTGGGAAGCTCGCCTTCCGCATCGATGGGAAGTGTTTCTCGCAAATTCTGCACGAGTTTCCGCAGAGGACGTGAGAATCAGAGCCGAGGCGTTCTGATTCACAACTCCTTCACACGAAACTTATGGCATGCCTGCCGAACAGTGCCTTCCAGAGCGGCTGTTTCAGTGACTTGGTCAGCCGGCCACCCTCCGGGGACCGGGTCGAACAATAGGTTACCGCGGTCGTCCTGTAGCATTGCGGACAGGTTGTGACGCATCCGGCGACGTTTTCACCCGGAGAGGAGCAATCTGGGCCCATTGTCTCAGCGCCGCTAAGGGCCTTCTGTTTGCGTCGATCGATCACGGAGGGTCGTGATATTCCCGGCCGGCCGGCGGCTCGGCGTCTCGGTGGTCGGGTGGGGCGGCGGGCCGGAGAAAGCGTGCGTGTCGCGCGGCCGGTGCCGCCGAGCGGGCCTTGACCGCCGCGCCGGGCCGCCGGGCTCGGTGCCGGCGGGGCACAGGTCAAGGCACCATGCGCCGAGCCGGGGCACGATGAGTCAGACGGCTCCCTGTGGACAGACTCACGGTGTCTGCCGGATATCCCGGCCGGGGGTCGCCGCCGCCGCCGCCGAGGGGCTGCCAAACATCCGGGAGCGGGCGGCACCTGTGCTGTGCGCGCCGCCGGCCAGCGGGGGTCCGTGACCCTTTCACCGCCTCTGCTTCCGGCGGCCACCCACAGCGAGCCCCGCTGTCGGCAGCAGGATCTGACAGTACCGCCGGGAGCCGCTGAGGAGTCCGCACCGGCCGCCGGCGCTCCGTCCTCCCGCCAGTCCAGCCACGAAGTGTCGATCTCCTATTGCAGTCGTTACTCGTTAGTGCATGCCATGTCGCCGCTGATGGTTGACAGTCATCCGAGCCATCCTCCCATGACTGAGCGGCCGGTGAGACCACTCTCAGACGGCCTCCAGCTCCATTACTTTGAACGCTAATCATCGCACGCGACCGGCGACGACAGAGAGCGCTTCACGCGGTGTTAATTTTATGACGGCAGAACACGTATGACAAGGCGTTGAGCGTCCGGCTTTCGTCTGTGCAGTGCGTGACGGCCACTCAGCGGCGGAGTGGTGTCCAAGTAGGGGAAAGGGGGACGTAGCCGACGCGTTACGAAATGAGGGGCGGGCGTGACACGCCATTCGTCACTCAGAGCCGTCCGTCGGCCCACCAATCCGTCACAGCACGATGCCTCCGACAAGGTGATAACTGGCGTTGAAAGTGGACGGGGCGAGAGAGATGGTGGACTGAAGTCCGAATGAAACCTGCAGACAGGCCACACTCGAGTTGGGCGGCTTTTTGCGGCCTAAATTTACCAGTTCAGAAGACTGGGCATCGACTTGTGTCCTGGTCAGGGAGGTGTGAAGCGTACCATGCCTAAATTGTACATACCTTTGCCAGCTAATGCAATGCATGAAGTTCACGCTAGTAACTGTATTTGATCCTATCAAACCGTGAGAAACTTATTGCACATTATCCGGAGGTGCACGCCCCGTGACCAACACCAACTTTGTCACTTATCTACTACACTTGTGTTGTGTTAAAAACAAGCAAAGTGTTTCTTGATACCATCTAGTTAGAACACAAGTATAGTCCGCTCGGAAATATCGCATTCACGGAACTCTGCAGCGTCGTGTGCAGGTTTCTCAGACACGCTCCGTCCTTGGCAATGCTCCCAGCTCCGCTAGCCGCCTTCCTATCAGCCGCTCGGCCTCGGCGGGGTCTCGGCGGCTGTTCACGAGTTCACCCGGCTCACCTCTCGCTCTCGGGGTGACGATGATACCCTTCTTTATCACCCCTCTCGGAGCGATCATCTGTTTAGTGCGTCCTTGGCTCGGACGGGCGGCCGGGCTGTTCCCAGCGGAGGCCCAGCCTCGCAGTTTGTCCCACTCGCAGTGAGCTCAGCGGCCCGACCTTCCCACGGCGTTCCAGGCGGCGGCCGCGCGACTCTGCAGACTGCAGGCGGCACGTGCAGCAGTGCCGCTCCAGTTCCGGCGGCCCGCGGGCGGAGGGCGACACGGCGCCGCCCGGTCACGCCGGTTACCGGTGTTGAGTGTCGCTGGGAAGAGCCACTGGTGGGGAGGGAGGGAGGCGCTGCTATCGCTCTGGTGAACACGGTGACCGAGGCGCCACCCCAGTTCTTTCACTGCCCGCTGACATTGGTGGACGGGCTCCCTGAGTGGCCCGCCCCGTGTAGTCGCTCAGCTGGTCGCCGACATCTCAAGGTGAGCCACTGTCCCAGTCCCGGTACATCAGCGGGGCGGGGGTGGCGACAGCGGACCCTCTGCCCCGCCGCGAACGACATCCCTTCCCTGAATGGGCGCCCTGTGGGGCTCCACAGGGGCGTGCCATTCCCGGGGGTGGAGGGGTAGCACTCTCCTGTCTGTCTCTCTCCGAAGGCTGTTCCCAGGCCTCCCCGGAGAGACCGTCTGCCTTTGGAGGGCAGATCCGGGCGCGCCGCGTGACGGGGTCTCGTTAGACGGCGCCGGGGCACGGCCCGGGAAGAAGGGCAAGGCTGTGTGTCAGACGAGCGCGCTCGGCTGCCGCCGCAGCCGTCCGGAGCCAGCCGCAGCTCGAGGCGCCGCCCGCTCCGCCCCAGGTCGTGCCTCATCCCAACTGTTTCTGTTTGACACCGGTTTGGGCAGACGTCACCTTTCCAGGCGTTATTGGTTGTCTGCTCGGAGACTGGCTGTTTGTCTGGGTGGTTGACTCGGCGGCGGGCGGCGCTGGACGGCACGCCCCGCTCTCCACGGTCCGTGCCGGGGCGCCGCCCGGCCCAGAAAGGTCTCCCGCTGCCGCCGCGGCCGCCGCTCTGTGACGCGCTGTCACCAGTAATTGGCAGTGTCACGCTCTCTCGGAGACGCTGAGTGCGGCGGAGGGCGGGCGCGGCCGCTGCCGTGACGGATGAGTGCCGGGTCAGACCGGGTCGGACCGGGTCACAGGGCGGGCGCGGCGCCTCGATGCATCTTCAGCGGACTGTCGACAATCGGCCATCTCCGAGTGATGCATCCAGCGCGGAGACCGCTGATTCATCTCACAAGGGAGGCCCGTGTTCGAGTCTGTCCCACTCCTCGATCCGCAGTCGATCCATCTGGCCCGTGCAGACTCCCACGCCGCTGTCAGCTGATCTAGCAGACATGGCCGCAGCAGCTGCGATCGGCCGCCGCCGATCCGGGGAGGCCGTCCACGGCCCGGTGGGTCCGTTCGGAGTCGTCAGCTGATCTGGTCTGACATTACCGAGACCGGGCGACCTCGGCGCGGCTGATGGTAGCCACGGCCTACCGACACGGGCCGCCGCACAACGTATGAACGTACCTATAGGAGAGACATGGTGCGGAGTGTACGGACCAGATACGGGTCTGTATACGAAATACGGAGCTGTATAAGAGAGAAACAGGGCAGCTGTACGGAATAATGCCGTGTGCAGTAATGTTAGGTTCTCGTGGACAGCAAGACTGAGAGAGGGACAGGAGGGTAACTGAGCGACATGAACTACATGCTCGAAGGAGCATAGTAACTAACATGCATTTTCACTCAAATCAGCATTTACGACATGCTCCAACCGTCACAGCTTCACGGGTTACGGGATTGCAGAATCCTTGAACTGGGATTCGTGAATTGCGATTGACTCGTGATCTGAATAATGCTACGGAATTATACACTCCGATCCGCCAACTGTTGCAGCCCGCAACAGCTGTGTTGTGTCAGAGGCAATTCAGGCGCTGATGTAAAGCTATGCATGATTTGCCAACAGAGCTGTCTAAAATATTCACTGCGCAATACAGTGTTTGTGATGGACCGAGCGGTACTGCAGTTTCCGCTTCAGATCACAAGACTCGTGCATCACAGTCATGGCCATATTCACGGGCGCATATGCATTGCCAGCAACGGTTTACATTGAGCAACAGAACATTGTGCTAGATCGATTTAAATAGGCGACTATGTCAACTGCGGTTTACCAACGATGCTATCTTACAAAGCCGCGACTCCGCTGTGGTCGGGCCAATTATTCATTGGCGGTAGGCTCGGATCGCTTTCTTTTCAATCACCACCTTGTGTCGGTGCAATTTGAATTCACACTACAAGCCCGGCGACAACTGACAAACGGCTCGGTTTCTCTGCTTTCCTGAAAGGGAGAGTGGTCGGCTGAATTTCCCGTTCCCGAGTCGCCTCTGTCGGCGGACGGTGGCCGCGGTTTTCGAACTGGTTTCCCAGGGCTGATGCAGCGCCCGGTCCGCCGTCCGCCGCCGGCCCTCCGAGACTACCCGGCCGGTGACGTGCCGAGCCGTGCCGCCGGCCCGTACCGTGAGACCGGGCCGTTTTCACGCTCTGAGGCACGACCGATATGCGCTCCTCTCCTCTCTCCATCTCTCTCTCTCTCTCTCTCTCTCTCTCTCTCTCTCTCTCTCTCTCTCTCTCTCTCTCTCTCTCTCTCTCTCTCTCTCTCTCTCTCTCTCTCTCTCTCTCTCTCTCTCTCTCTCTCTCTCTCTCTCTCTCTCTCTCTCTCTCTCTCTCTCTCTCTCTCTCTCTCTCTCTCCCTCTTTCCGTGACCTGAAGGCTGACCTGTCACGGCCGGTCAGGCTTCTCTCCTTGGTGAGCTATAACGCTGGTAGTCGTGGATTGTGTGAAGCCAACGGAGGCTAACCCGTTCGGTCGCCGGTGCTGTTTCAAAAAGCCGTGGCTATACGGAGACGATGCAGGCAGCCCGGACGGACCTAGTTACCCAGCCCGGTTTCAAAATTTAGATAAGCCCACCGCGGGCCGTGGTACGCTTAGTTTTCGTTTTCTTATAGGCAATTTGGCATAACTGGTAGTCATGGATTCGTGTAAAGCCGACGAACGACTAATCCCTTTCGGTCGCCGGGGGCTGGCCCGAAAACCGCGGCTATACGGAGACGACGCAGGCAGCCCGGACGGACCTTAGTTACCCAGCCCCGGTCTCAAATTTCAAATAAGTCCCCCGCGGAAACCGGACTACACAGTGTCCTGCGAGCCGTAGTCTCGGAACCGCTGGCCGAAGGACATTTATGTTTTTTGTGTAGGTAGTTCGACATGGTGATGGGATGGACCGCAATAAGTCACGTAACGCGAGGGTCGAGTGCCGAAATCTGTGGTGGGTCGTATCTCTTATTGTGTAGCGTGAGCATTATGAAGCGTTTGTCTGATGTACGGAACATTGTGGTTATGAAGGGATAACGGTTAAATGAAATTTAAGGCCAATGACTCGATAACGACTTTGCGCGCGCCCTAGCACCACCGGGGGAAGTTAGGAAAAAGGGGAGGGACCGGAGATGGTCAGCTCTGGTAAATTACGAGGTATAAGTGGACGAATGGCAGGGTTGTAAGGGGATGGATAAATGGACGAATGATTGATACATATATCTGGTGGGAGATGACCCTCAAGCTAGGAAGGGCGCTGTTGTTTGAGAGTGGGACCTTGGGCTATGTAGAGTTGAGTTCTTATGTCAACGTGATCAAGGATAATGGGTTATTATTTATCTCTCCTCCCATTCCTTAACCCTGGCCTATGTGTTTCCGATGATTGATCACCCCGGAAAGATAGAGTCGGAGTCGGAACGGGTTCGCGAGGGGCAGGATACAGAGAAGGGCTTCTAGGAGCGCACCGACGGAGTTTTCTTTCTCCATCACTATCGAAAGACACTGCCCGGTTAGCCCCGCAACGCCGCGAAACCCCGCTACAGAGCTCCGACCGATCAGCCTGCAGTCACTGTGGAACGATCGGTGCCGACTGCATAGAGCAGGTGTGCCTCTCCGCGGCTACCGGACATGCCTTAGCTATCGTGCTGAATGAGCACACCTGAGCCTCACCCTCGAGCCCGCTGGACGAGCTCCGGCGCGGCGGCCCGATCGGTCCGCCTGCCGAGCCTGCCCGCCGCCCCTACAGCACTCACAACTGTCTCCTCTGTCACATTGTTTACCCACTCTGCTGTTCGATTGCCACCATCAGTGTCTATCTGCTGTATTGGCCGACCTTCACGGTTGGTCTGGGACTGATCAAAACCGGTTTTTATAGCGGTAAAGTGCGCTAAAACTAGCACAATGTAACAAACATGTCGACTGTGCGCGCTTTTCTATCGGTTCTATCCAAACAGACCCACCAGAGAGCTTGCGAGTTTAAAAGCCACGTGGCTTAAACCATGGTCCGACGTGACCCGACCCGGCCCAGCCCTGGCTGGCCTGACACAGCCCGACCCGACCCGACCCGGCCCAGCCGAGCTGTGGTGTCGGTGTCCGCCGACTTTCTCTCGGGTAGAAATCTCGTCTCTCCCCGGTACATCCCGCAGCGCCGGGGAATGGACGGCGCCAACACGACGCATCCACTTCTCGTTTGTTGGATGGGGTGTTTGTGCCGCTTTTGAAAGTCTGTTGTGGCAAGACAACAAGCTGCGGCTTCGTATGACGAGCACAATGCCTCAGACATTAGGACAAATTATGACCTCATCAAACCTCGGCGGATACCGAACGACATGGTAGCCGCTGTATTGTTGTCGGTTCATTCGCCGAAAGAATTCAGCGCAGGATGTGACTAATTGCTCTGCGACGCGAAAGCACTCTCCGGGCGGTGTCCCAAGGCCCGCTTTGTGTCGGCCGCTGCGGTGTGTCGGGGGAGGGGGCTCGGAGGGGAGGGAGCTTCGTGTCCGTGACGCGTCCCGTGACTCTGTCGGTCGCCCTGCTAACTCCCTGACCCGAGTGTGGCTGTCACGTGATCCATGGCGGTTATTCGCGGTGCGCTGACGCCCGGTGACCTTCTTGTTTCAGGTCAGAGGTGCCGACCTGCCGACACCGTCGACCGCGTCTGCAGCGGCACAGCCCCGCCCGTCCGACCGGCGCGGAGTTCAATCACATACCTCTGCAGCCCAGTGATCAGAGGTCATCTGACGACAGTGCCACCACTCACGGACTGAGGTGCGCGAGGTGAACCGAGGACCGACCGGCCTCCCGAGTGTTGGACGTCGCGCCGCCGGAGCGAGCCGCGGCTAACGGTCGGCCGGCGCCGCCCGGGTCGCGCCCTCAGCGCCGAGTCGGCTCATTAAAGCTGTGAGCTCGCGCATTAGCGCCGCCGCGGAGTGCGCGCGATCCTCGGGATCCCGTCGCAGTCTCCGCGCTCGGCCGACTCGAGCCGCTCCAGTTGGTGGCCGAGCGGAGCGGCGCGCTGCGTTTCGTTTTCCCGCAGCCGCGGATCGCGTGTGGTTTAGTCTCGCGCCGACGCGCCGCGCGCTCGGCGTGCGTGGCGAGCGCAGCGGGCCGCAGCCGGCGCCGCGCCGACAGCGATGACCGACTGAGCGCCGCCCGCGCACCGTGTGACACTTGACACCGCCGGGACCGCAGCGGCAGCGCCCTGAACTGTGACACCATGCAGGCAGCCCAGCTGAGGAAGCCGCTGCACGCGGTGGTGTGGCACCGAGGGCCCATCTCTGGGCCGCTGACGCCTGCTGTGCTTTCCGAGCTGCTGCAGCGGGCCGCCGCGGCGCCGCAGCCAGGCGACCTGCGCTGCGAGGTGCGCTGCGCGGACGGCTTCAGCCTGCGGCTCTGCACCAGCGGCGACGAGGGCTTCGAGTCCGACGAGGAGGCGGCCAGCAGCGGGGCGAGCGAGCACAGCCAGGAGGAGATCCGCGTCAGCGACCACGTGCTGCGCGGCAAACTCAGCGAGGAAGACTCGAGCAGCGCCAACTCGAGCTGCTCCGACACGGACGAGCCGCCGGCGCCGCCGCCGGCCGACTCCAGCGTCATCCACGGCGCCGACATCCTGTTCTGCCACACGGAGCCGGCCGTGCCGCGCGGCGTGCTCTTCGTGGCGCGCCAGCCGCAGGCCGGACGAGACGCCGGCCTCGAGGTGCTGGTACTCGGCTGCGCGCGCGACTCAGTGGCCAAGGATCTGTCCACCTCCTACCTGGAGGTGACGCGCAGACTCAAATGGGAACGCTACACCAACGCTAAGCGGAAAAGTGACGTGATGCGGGCGAGTTTCCGTAACGTGACGGACAGCCTGCGGCTGCGGCCGGCAGGTCGCCAGGAGGACTCGCTGCTCAGCAGGATGCCGCTGTCGTCACCGCTGCTCGCCCGGGAGCCCCACTCTCTGACGGAGCAGAGCGGCGGCCGGCTGCCCGCCGACGGCGCCCTCCGGGCCGAGTCCGGGCCGCACAGCCTGCCGCCCACCTCCGAGATCAGCCGGATCCTCAGTCTGAGCACCCCGGAGGACAGCTGGGAGACCCGCGCCGCGCACCGTCAGGACGACGAGGAGACTTGGGCGCGCGGCCGGGAGCGCTCCTGTCTCACACCCTCCCGATACGTGCACAACAAGGGCCCGGCACCGGCGGCGCCCGCGCCCGCGCCCCGGAAACACCCGACCAACCCGAACCTGCTGCTGGTGCCCACGAAAAATGGCCTGGAGCCGTACCGGGTGATCACGGGCGCCGAGCCGCCGCGGCCGCCGCTGGTGCTGTACGCCGCCGAGTTCGCGCCGCACGCACCGCCGGCCGCGCGCGCCGACTGGGCGCACAAGATGGCCCAGTTCGACACAAACAACAACCGGTCGCGCCAGCCGGGCCGGCAGCCGATCTTCTGGCTGCCGGCGCCCGAGCCGGCCGGCTGGGGCGGGGGCCCCCGCCGCACAGAGCAGCACCTACGGCCCCGCTCGCGCAGCAAGAGCCCCGCCGGCCGGAACCGGGCCTTCGAGCTGCCCGGAGCGCTATCACAGGCGTTCCGTGGCCTCACCTCGCATCTGAAACGTCCGGCGGCCGAGGCGGCGGCGCCGCCCGCCGCCCCCGCCACCCCCACCAACCCCAAATCGGTGATGAAGAAGCGGGACAAGGCAGCGGGGTCACCGGAGACGAAACGGGTGACCTTTAGCGCCTACTCGACGGTACAGGTCATGGACTGACCCGGCGCCGCCGCCGCCGCCGCCGCCGCCGCGCCGCGCCGCGCCGCCACAGAGTGCTGTGAAACACTTGTTTAATGTCTAGAGGAGTTTATGACGGTCGTCGATCCTAGCAGTCGGCCACTGCGAGTCATGCACGGGGTCGGAGCGGTGCCGACGACCGACGGGAGGGGTGGGGAGGGAGGGAAGTGTGCGTCGAGGAGAGCTCAGGTGTGTTGGCTGCGTGCCGCGAGGGCTGCGATACTGCTCAATGTTCCCTGCTGGCGCGCCCAGTCGCTGTCGGCTGTACAGTGCACTTTGTCCTATGTCGGTATATGTATAATGTATATCTTTGTACAATAAAAGCGTCACCCAGGGGCCGGTGTTTCACCAAGGAGGCTGTCAGTCGGTGGAGCGATGAGTGAAACTGAGAGCCGGTCAGGAGCGGAGTGACACCCGTCTGCTCGGAGCGGGACGGCGGCGCACCCCTGGCCGCCAGCCGGTGCGTCGGCACTTGCTTTCTAAATCGAGCCGTGACGCCGGCCGGGGCGGCCGCGCCTCGGATGCCAGCGCCGCCGGGCCGCGCACCTGACCGCTGCCGCTGCCGCCGCCGGTCAGCGCCCAGTGAAAGTGGCGGCCGGTCGGCGGCCGACCCGACCGGTCCGGCCCGAGCGGTGACCGGTCAGCGGGACCGTGTTACGGCGCACGACCGGACCGCACGCCTTCCTGTCACCGGTCCCCTCCCTTCCGGCTGCCGGTGGGAGGGGGGGGGGGGTCCCGGTGTGCGGTACCGACACCAGATCACACTACGGTCAGCCCGGCACGCTTGTATTAGAGAGTCGCCTGCCGACTGGTCCTTCAGGATGCAGCAACAACAAAAATGACCAGGATTAGACACAGAGCACGTTCCTTAGTAATCCCGATCTGTAAAGCTTCTAAGGCACCATCGTGGGAGCGTATCATGAGATGGCTTTCCGCAATATTTCCTGCTTATTAATCTTTGTAATTGCTGCTCATCCCACGGCTAATTGTTACATGCTGGCTCTGCAAACCAAGCAGAGGTCTTTGCCGTCGCGCCGGGCTGTGGGAACGTGGTAAACTCGGCGTTGACCCCAGTTTATGCAGCGGCCGAGCCTCGCACATGGACGGCGGCGAACTGCGCGTCTGCCCCGGGAGCGCCGGCCGGGCGCGGGAAGGTCGTCCCGGCGGCCGCCTTACGTGCGCAGACACCGCTGATTACACGGCGGAGCTCTGGCTCGTCATTAAACGTAACGGGTGGTCCGGTCGAATCGGGCGCGGCGCATCGCCCGCCGCATCCCACGCGAAAACAAACTGACCGGCCGGCCGGCGCGGCGGAGCTCCGCAGCCGGCGGTGGCATAAAGTGGCCGACAGGTGGGCACTGACAGAAACCGCACCCCACCGCGCCGCTATCGTAGACTGAGCACCGTCAGCTGCGGGTCATTAGACAGACCAGACGCGCCGCCCAAATTAGCGCCAACGCCCAGGCACTGACCAGCCGCCGAAACAGACACCCAGCCAACACCGAAACAGACACCCAGCCAACACCGAAACAGACAACCAGCCGCCGAAACAGACACCCAGCCACCGAAACAGACACCCAGAACCGAAACAGACAACTAGCCACCGAAAAAGACAACCAGCCGCTGAAACGGACACCAAGTCACTGAAACGGACACCCAGCCACCGCCAAAGCAGACATGACTGGGGCATTCCACGTCAAATCAAACACCGAAATCCGTCATCCCCTTCGATTTTTCTGAAAATTTGTAGGCAGACTGGGCATGGTTCAAAACTGAGTTGCGTATAATATTTTCGAAATTTGATTAAGTATCGCTGAGATATAGGTCATCGAATTTAGCCAAAAATGCCACACATCAATTTTTTAAATGTCTATAACTGTGGTTCCTTTTCTGGTATCAAAATGATATTAACAGGGTCTTGTAGGCTATTGATAAGGCTTTGATGTTTAATTATAAAATTAAATTGAAGTGACCTTGAAATGCAATTGACCTTGAATTAAAACAGAAAAATTTAAATAGCAAAAAACACGTCACCTTCGATTCGGGTAATTTTTACATATTATGTCCGTCACAATGTTCCTAACCATCTGTGAAAAAAATGGAGTGGGCCATTCATAACTCTCGCGGCAAACGCCGTTTTCATGCATCAACATCACGCAACCGCGCGTGACCTTGAAAGACAGAGTCAAGACATGCTTGCTTGCGTACACTTTCTGAAATGAATGATTGCTGATTAGTGATATCCCAAACTCTGCGAGAATGGAAATACATAGTCATCGTAGTCAAGCATTCAAGTTCCATAGTAAAAGTGTCTCAGGCAAACGGTATTTTGCGGTGAATTTTGAGCCGTGTGGAAATGCATCATGAAGCCAAAAATTCAACGAAAACATTATCACGCAACGATATCTTCACGTCTTTTTATCTTCATTATACGAAAGAATATACATTTTTGAGTATGTATGGGGAATTTCTAGTTAATCCAATAATAGATATGGCAGTTAGAGACCTGCTAAGAGTAACATGTCGCCGGCTGAGGCGGGATCGGCCGACGCGGGAAACGCAGCAATCACAATTTTGTGTTTACACGTTCATATTTCAATTGTTGACTAACCGATTTTCAAAATTCTTACACCATAAGATTGCCTGTACATTTCTTAGTCTTCTCACAAAATTTGACGCGAATCAAACGTAATCAGCGGTAAGGAGCGCGATGTAAAGACGGAACCGTTCCGTTTGGTCCCGGCACAGTCTACAATTCAGGCGGCGGCTAGCGGTCGGCGCCGGCTGCCGAGTCGCCGCGTCGCCGCGGCGACAGGATGTTCACTTTACACCGCTATTACTAGACCAGTTGTGAACCGATTTTCTTCTTGCTTGCACGATGAGATGTGCAATTCAATTTTGGACAGGTAGCTATAATTAATTTCGCATTAATACTATGAGATATTGGCGAAAACCAGGCTAGGGGTGGGGCGAAATTCACTCTCCCCCCCCCACTGCGCGTGCTAACATACGTTTGCATATGTGCCATTTTCTTCAAAACTTATGAATGGCCCACTCTAATTTTTTCACAGGTTGTTAAGAATATGGTAGGCAATAAAATATATGAAAATTAGCCAAATCGAAGGTGACGTGTTTTTTGCTATTTCAATTTTTGTGCTTAAGAACAGAGTTAAGCAAATTTCAAGGTCATGTATTTAAGTAGGTGCAATTCTAAACAAATGCTTAAGAAATTACCTAAACAGTAAGGTTTATTTCATTCAAATCAAACAAGTACAACCAAAGTTATGGTCGTTCAAAAATATAAAGATGCAACATTTTGTAAAAATTCGATGCCCTATATTTAGAAGACCTGTGGTCAGAATGTGCAAAAAACATCAATGTAATGTTCGGGGCGACACAGGAACTCGCTCACCAATTTATAATGAAATCGCTGATGGTAAGGTGCAAAACAGCCGATTTTTGTTCGATTTGACGTGGAATGCCCCGACTGCGCTGCTTTGACTGAATATTGGGGTCTCAGGTGACTCCTGGACGACTTGAGAAACTCCGAGCATTTAGTCGAACCTAAGAGGAGACTGAAAGCGCTCCGCCGCGCCAGTCCAAGGACCGTTCTGTCGGTAATTGGCCGTCGGGGCGCCCCCACAGGACGAAGAACCTGGGCCGGTCGTCGCCGACACAATCTGGACATCTAGAGAGTGTGCTGGACCGGGACCGCGCTGCCAAGAGCGCGGCGATCGGTACGGCGCAGTGACGAGCTGATGCATTGCATGAGCGCGGAGAAAGGCGGCCGGTGTCGCCCCGGCTCGTCGCCCGGTCGGCGGCAGGACGGCCGAGCCCGCGGCCGGCCGGCAGATGGTCGGCAGTGAGCCGCTCACAATCGGCAAACGGCTGCAGTTGGCGACTTTCGTCAGTCGGCACATACATAGGCGGCCACAGTGGCGGCCGGCGTTACCTCACAGACGCTCGCCGGCTTGCACAAGCGTTGTGTATTGTGCCGTAGGCGGCGGCTCGCGAACGGCGGTCACGGTGGCGCGTGGGGCACAAATGACCGTCCGTCCTCGGGTAGGGGAGGTGCGCAACAGATGGCCCCGTCCTCTGACACACGCCGCCGAAGGCGGTGGTGGTGAGAGGACGGCCCCGGGCACCAGCGCACTCAGCGGGCCGGAGATACTCCTCACCGTCCCTCTGTCTCTCCCTGACCCGCCCCCTGCCCCGCGGCCCTGGCAGACGCCACCACCCCGAGTGGGAGTTTCACTGGCCTTCGCGGTGAGATGCGGCGCTCATGTTTGGGTATGCAAATCTGAGCCTCATTGAGAATCATGTCAAAATCTGACAAACATGGCTGGCAGACGAGCGCCGTCCACCCCGCCACGCCGCCCCCGCCGCGGCGCGGCCGAGGCCGTCGTTACATCGAGATGGGGTATCATTCGCTGGTGAATGTGATGGCAACAAAATGTGATGGATTGGATGGGATAGTGGAAAACATTACACATGCATTTGCTATGAATACTGCTTAATATCGTTATACAGAAAAAATAAAAGGACATCATAAATATAAATTTATCAGCCTATTCCTCTTTGTTACTTTTGACAAAACAAAAAGAACTAGAAAAACTTAACAGCCACCAGTAAATTCCTGTGGGGTCATCTTCAAGGGCCCTGCTATTGTTTTTATTAGCTCGCGACTGTTTTACAATCGGCACTACATACAAGCCATCCTGTGGCGCCGGCACTAACCGCTGCATCCACGTGAAGATGTTTCACTTTTTCGCTTCGGTCGAGCCTCTTCCAGAGTCCATTTCTACGATAGTAACATTTCTGGCGGTACCATGACCAGGCAGTAAAGCAGCGGCTATATTTATCCAGCGATTATGACGACCGGCCTCCAGTGGAGACATGGTCAGTACGTCAGACCGGCGGGCATTGTCGGGTGCCTCACAGCGACGTTTACAGGCCGGCTGAGAGTCCAGACACCACTCGTTTTCTCGGACCCTTCCGGCGGCAGAAGGCGATCACAAAAAGCGTCCATTCTCGGCGTGCGCGCGCCGTGACGGGCTCCGTGTCTCTCTGCCGGATGTGATGTCGCACCTTCTCTGTCGCAGCGCCCCCCGCCGAGCCAGCATTCGACGCAGAGTTCTTTTAGATGCAGCCGACTCCTTTTTTACAGACCTAAGCGGAAATATTTTCAATTCAACCATTACTGGCGACTAGAGTGATGAAATCAGAAATGATTGCGCTTAAGGCATTATGGCGATAGACGACCTACTGAGCTCAATGCCATTTGCTGCGGAAGCATTCCATGTCAGCAGTTACCAGTGCTCGTGTCACCTACTATTCATTTCTTCTCACCCTCGTTACGTCGTGCGTTATATAGATCGTTTTGCTGCGGTAGCACTAGCGGTTACAACAACATACGCCGGCCTGGTGCCCACCGCAGCACATCTCAGCACGCGTATCACCAAATGAAGACACTCGATGACCAGATGATTACGGTGATAAGCCTCAATCGCGACTGACGGTTCGCTATAAACTTCTGCGTGACTGCAGAGTGAAGGAGACGTGTGTATATTTTTAGCCGAGTGTCACCGTAGATTATGCTCGTCATTGACGGCGCATCACTGTCGAGAAGCGAGGCTGATGCCGGGTTATTCATTAAGTCATCGGCAAAGACGCCGCGTCATCAGTCAGAAGGCCAAACGAATTATGCTAGGTGCTGATCCACAGCTACTTCAATGGAAAACTATACAACGGATCCAAGGTCTGGGCGGCCTACACGTGTGAAGTCTTACACACACCTGAAGAGGCGTTTCATCGCGCGGCTCGGTTTCCGTTTGAGCAATTACACGGCCATGCAATTCTAGCACCGAGGTATAGCGTGTCGAAAACCCACATGAGCGGCTCGCCGAGCAGACATTAAGTCAGTTAGCAGCCGCAGCCGCCGCCGGGCTGGTCGGTCAACGACTCGGCGCCGCCCGAGCCGCGGAGAAAGGCCTCTGAGCCGCGGAGAGGAGCCTGCTCTCGGCTATGCTATGAGCTGCAGTGAGCCCTCCCATCTGCCGCTGTGGGCGACTCAGCACCGGCTACCGCTGTGTCAGCAGCCGCCCCACGACAGGCGTGATTAAGGCGACTCGAGAAAGCTGTATACGGACATTCATCGGGCTTATGCTAAATAAACAGCTGGTTGTTGCTTTAGCATTCGCACCGGTGGGTCAGCGGCCGGCGCAACTTTCTAAAGAAACGTGTGTTTCCAGACAAGTGTACTAGCCGACCCGTTAGTGAGTAAATCTTGCCTGTTTCATGAGTTGTCACCCATCCGAACACACCAGAACTCTGGCGCAGATAGCAAAAGGTAAAATTGAAGCTGTCTGACTGTTCACGTGCTCATCTGACGTGGAGATTTCTAGAGTTTCTCACATGTGTGGAAAAATTTTAGTCTGGTGCATTGCCAGTTCATCGGCCTGTCGGTCGATCTGCATCACAAGCCGTTCAGAGAGTCAACATCCTCTGCGGTCAGTCGCGATAGTTTCTGGCTGATCGTTTTCCCACGGACATTTAAAGACGAAATTTACAGCCTAATCCTGAGGTTTGACTGAAAAGAAGACGCGGGAGCCCGTGGGCAGCCTCGCGGCCACCGCCCGATAGTCTGAGTCGATCCACTCTGGAATCGGATGCACTTGCTCAGGTGTCTCGATATAGGCCCAGCTTCTGACACTCCCCGCGTGTATGTTTTGTGTGTCCCTCTTACTACTCCGCGGGATAGAGTGAAAATATCGCCACCGACGAGGACCCCTGGGGCGCCTGTCACGCAGCATCCCCAGTGCATCACGACCGTTAGCCGTCAGAACACGACGGCAGAGAGGCAGCTCGGCTTTCACCGTGATGGAACGTACATACAGCGGCACCGGATGGGTGCGGCGAGCTGTTGTCACCTCGACAGAACCACCGGGGCAGTTTTCACCCGACCACCTGGTGGGACTATCAACTGCTCCCGCCGACGGAATGTAAATAAATATATCAGCTGCAGTGACTGGCGTCTGATGGGCTGCTGCTGCTCATCGAGAATTTCACTGCAACTTGTCAGTTGGTGCTCGAGTTATGTATAATTTTCAGCCATCCATCCACTAAATAGATGGGGTTGTATGTCTCCCAGTACTGGCGCTCATGTCTTCTAAAAACCTGCAGTCTCCAAATAAGAGAGATGACGTGTGCGTGAATAACCCATTTATCAACTCTTAGTGATACTGTCTTGTACAGAAACGCAGTCTTCTGGTGATGTTGTTGTGTGTTATACTGCAGTCTCCTGGTGATACTGTTTTGTACAGAACTGCAGTCTCCAGACGATGCTGCTTTGCGCCATACTGCAGCCTGTAGGTGATAGGTACTGCTGTGTACCGTACTGCAGTCTCCTGGTGGTACTGTTTTGTACATAACTGCAGTCTCCAGACGATGCTGCTGTGTGCCTAACTGCAGCCTCCAGCTTGTGGTGACAGTGTCGTGTGCAAAGCTGCAGTCTCCCATTTGAAGTGATGCTAATGCTTGTTCTGTGTCCTTCTTCAGTTCCTGTCGGGAGCGAAGCAGTTGCACGATGTTAGTCTTGGGCTGGTGATTATCTAATGCGCTTGCGTACCGCAGCACCACCCTTCTTTGACCAGCCTCTCATAAATATTTTCCGTTTTCTTCCAATTTGATGGACAGCGGTTATTACCTGCTATGGGTAGATAGGTGAGTCTTTAGCCAATACATACATGCCACATCGGGCAACTGCATTGCGTTCGCAATGAATCCTTCATACGGGCATCCAAGACACCGTGAAGGACAGCATACGTCCTCACTTTATATAGAAGTATATAAATCCAAGTGAACCATTTTCATCACCCATTAAAAACAAAATCTTGTTAAAACCAAAGAAAGAAAACCATGGTAAAACCACACCTTCAACGAAAACTGTTCCGATGATGCGCGTTATCATACTTTATCTATTCCCGTTTCAACATTGGATTTACTCGCTCACATCTTGTATCTTTCCCAGTTCTCTTTCTGGTCTTTTCTGGTGGTTCTTCAACCTTTTGAGCAATAATAGATAGCAGTGTAACTTGGATGTCACTGACCCTATCCGGCTTGGCTACTTTCTTTATTGCGGCACGATATTATAGAGCAGAATACCGCCAGACACACGCGCTAAGTAGCTATTGAAGTGTTTACCTGATATTACAAAACGGTGCTTGTTTAATCGTATGCCATCCCATGTTGACATCTCTTCAATGGGGTGCATGGCAAGTTATCAACTGACTCAACGTCCTGTTGCACCGGTCCAACATGGCGACTTACCACGGATTTCCAGTCGGGAGCTCTGCCAGTTAGCGGCATAACACGGGTTGCAGAGTGCCGGACGCCACTGGTAGTTGTGTTATGTGTAGATGAAACGCTAAGTGGCTTAGATATGGCAACAGTTCATTCAACTTGCCTTACCGATTGCTATGTGAAATCGAGAATCCCGGTTCAAGGTAGTATGTATCGACACAATCGAGATGAGACCAGTTATAATGATGCAGGATTTTAATCATAGCTTACCGTCTGATAGCAGACCGTGTTGCAATTTGTGAGATACCTTCTGACTCTGGACGACCTTGTTTAGCGGTCTGATTTCATCACAAATTATCAATAGGTACTCGTCTGAATATTACCGGCTTAAAATCAAACACAGTCAAATGATACGTGGCGTGGTAAGGGTCTATTCTATTCAGCCTGGAATGCTGTGTCAACAAAAATGTGTTTTACCTGGGCGATATGGAATGCCAATCACGGTCTTTGCATCATGTTCTACTCTACAAGTAGTGTGTGAATTTCAGGCGTGCTGATGCGCCATTTTCGGCAGCGCAAATAGATAAGTACCCACATTGCCACATAGTGCGATGAACTGCACGACCACAGAGTCGCAGTATTTGTGAGTTTCTGGTGACCTGGCAAATGGGTCAGCTGTATCGCACAGCAACAGGAAAATGTCGCCAGCGCAGTACATCGGTGCATCGCTCTCTGCGCCGGGCCGTGGAGCGGCGCCGGGCCGACTGCGCAGCGGTCCCCTCGGCTGCACGCCGGTCACCTTGTCTCGGCCGGCCGGCCGTGATGGCCGGCCGGCGGCTCCCAGCGGCTCCGTGGCGCGGTGGCGTGTGACCGTGAGTCATGCAGGGGTGTATCTACACGGCGCGCCGCCAGCGGCGCCTCTGATACCGGCGCTGTAATGACACCGGCGGCGACAGGGGGCATTTCCGCCGTCGTCGGTACTACGAGTCGATTGTCAGTGTCGTGGCGATGCAAACACCAAACACGACGCTCCTTCCTTTCCGGCGGTATTCATAGAACAGGTGTGCAGGCAGTAGTAGTGGGTATTCCCGAGAACTCGGGCTCTGCCATGCACGGTCGATCACGCAGGAGCGGCGGCGGAGCAGCCGGGCCCGTTCTCAGCCTTGGACGCCGGCTCCCCCACCTTCCGCCGACCCGTCCGACCCTTCCGCGCCGACCCTCCCCGCCTCCCCGACCCTTCCCGATACTCCCATCAGCGCGGCGCTCGGTCCAACCCTCTCCGACCGGGCATTCCTAGAGCCGCCCGAGGCACTGGCGGCCCGGCCCAGGTAAACACCGACCCCGGACGGGATAAACAGCCGCGCACCTCGCCTCCCCTCCCCGCAGCTGCCGGCCGCTGACAGCCGGGTGACGGCTCACCCCTTCCCGCCTCTGGGGTCCGGACCTGGCCTAGATACCACCCCTCGGAGACCCCCGCGGACCCACGGAAGCCGCGATATCAGCGCTGATCGGGGACGGTGAGGGGAGAGGGGTGAGGACGGGCAGCGCGGCGGCGCGGATCGAACCGGCAAGTATGGTGGTCAGCCGTGGACCAGCTGCGGGAAACCAAGCCGCAGAGTGGAATAGGCGCATGGCACAGAGCACGGATAGAATGTCGCAGCTCACAGCTGCCTGATCCGAGTGATCCAATGAGAAATCATTACCGCCCTAGCAGCTGAGCGTCTGCGTCACAGTCCCCTGAGGGCAGCTGTCCGACGGCATCTCAGTCCCTTAGCGTAATCAGGGGCGGAGAGCGGCCCGCGGGACCCCGCACGGCGACAGAGACCAGCGGCATGCCCTGGCGCGGAGGTCATCGCTCAGAAGCTCGCACGGCCGCGCGCAGGAGGCGCCCGTGACCCGCGCGAGAGCAGAACATTGTTCCGAGACAATGGTGCCGGCATGTTCTTCGTGGGAGCGAAGAGCTGGTCTGAAAGCGAAGCAGCCCCGGTGTGGGAGAGCTGAACAGAATGAAGTATGCAAGAATTTCGCGGAGAGTGATGTAGTGAGTGTGCGTTGACGTCTTTCCCAGGACATCGTAGATTCGTTGATGATTAGGTTGTCAGCTTGGTAAGCTGGTTTCAAGTAAAAGAATTGGAAGCAGACTTGTGCCAAGGTCCCAAAAAGGTCCGAGATCCAGGGTTCGCAGAGTCCAAGGTCTGGGACCTTGATGGATCCTGGACCTTGCATTGTGATTTTTGTCGTGAGACCTTGGAAACCCAGGACCTTAAAACGTCCATGTGCCGCGAGACCTTGGAATCCCAGGACCTTAACATTTGCATATGTCGCGAGACCTTGGAATCCCAGGACCTCAACATTTGTATATGCCGCGAGACCTTGGAATCCCAGGACTACAACATTTGCATATGTCGCATGACCTTGGAATCCCAGGACCTCAACATTTGCATATGCCGCAAGACCTTGGAATCCCAGGACATCAACATTTCATGTGACATCAACATGAGACCTTATAGAAACCCAGGACCTCAACATTTCATATGCCGTGAAACCATGGAAACCCTGAAACCATGGAAACCCAGGGGGTCAGGACCTCAAAATTTTGATATGCTGCAAGACCCTGCAGAATGCAGACCTTCAGTCCCAGTTTTATTATTTGTCATGGGATCTTAGGAGAAGGGTCTGGATCTGTACCATCATATTCTTGAGGGACCTCAAGAATCCTGGAAGCTGGACCATGAGGTTTATGTTGCACATGGCCACTAAGGACCCTGCACTAGGTTTTGTCTGTAAACACTTCAGTACCTAAATATCATGGTTGAGCCGCTGAGCGACCAGCTGCAAGGGGCTAAGATAGATACATGAAGAGAAAATGAACCAGACTGTTTATAAAGTAAAGACAATAAATATAAATAATACTTAACAAGAACCAGACTGTGTAGACATATACAGAGCCAAATCATTGTCATGGCTGTGAGGCAGAACTGGAACAAGAGACCTGATAGCTTTTTACATTATCAATGTTATGGATTATGAAACTGTCAAACAAGTGAAACAGTGGACAGTGGTGGTTTGGAAAGTTCTTTTCTAATCTCACCTCACATATTTTCTGGGCCTTGTTTTCTGGGTTGTGATATGCCGGGCTTGAAGCTACTTGGAAGCTACCCTGAACCACTGACCAAGCAAGTGTCAAACTTATTCGATTTGCAAGTCATCAAATCACCATGGGCATTGCGCAATGAGCATCCAATATAAGCAATGATTCCATGAGCATGACAGTTTAACTTTTCCGTTTAGCAGGTTTTCGTCGGACAATTTTTCGTATGCAGATTTTCGTCCGCAGACTTTCGTCTATGCATTTTTCGCCTGTGCATTTTTAAGTCCGCGCATTTTTTTCGTAAGGACATTTTCCGCCTCGTCCAGACGAAAAAATGCCGGACAGTAAAACACTCCGAAGAAAAATGCACCAAATCAATTCGTACAGACGAATAAATGCAAGACGAAAAAGTCAGACGAAAATCTGCCGACGAAGAACCGTCTGACGAAAAAATTGTCAGATGGAATTTTGTTCAGAGCCTAATGTGAATGAACAGTAAGTAAGGTTTGCGGCTTGCGCTCGCTGATACTCTAATTCTATTGGCTTAATCGATCAGTTTTTTTTCTGTGAGCGCTCGCGCAAACAAGACTTAGAACATATTTGAGTTTTTATCCAGGGCCCTGCTCGGTCGCTGTTTTTATATCAGCGTGCTGTCGGTTATTGCTGGCGCGGCTTGGCCTCTTATTGGTCTAACGAATAGACCACTTGAATTCGACCAATGAGGAGCCAAGAAGTTAGCAGCATGGTCGCAGCCTGCTGATAAATAAACGGGGTGCGAACAGAGCTCTAGGTATTATGTAACTGAATGTGCAGAAAATCGAAAGCATATACCTATCCAATTCAATTTTCCATTTTTTTTAAGCCTGTAGGTTTTATTTCTGGTTTTTTGATCTTGCCTGAAAGAATATTTGGATTTTTGTCTTCAATAACTGTAAGGTGCTTGTTATGTGCGGACTTGTGGGTTTGATTTCGGCCACTCTAATCGCCCGAGGCACGGCCGGCCACCGGGGCTGACCGGTCGTCCCCTCCTGAGCCAATACAGTTGACCGACACGAGAGCTAGTGTGTGGACCGGGAGCCGGGGCGAACCGAACATGGCGCGGTCGCAGTGATACGCGAACCGATATGAGACTGACTCGGACTATTGTGATAAGTGTGATACGTGTGTACTTTGCTGCCGAGTGAAGCGTTTCAGTGTTTAACGTGTGACGATGTCGGACTGCGAGCAGGAGGAGCGAGACGCCAAGCCGCCGGGCGCGGCACCGGCGACTGAGACATCGACAGAGCTGCTGACTCGGCTTCTGGGGCAGCAGCTGGAGCTGGCGGCCAGGCGTGACGAGCAGCTAACGATGCTTCTACAACACATCCAGCAGGGCGCGGCCGCCGGCGCCCGACCAGTCGACGGCGGCGGCGCGCTTGCGGCGGCGAGCGGCGGTTGCCCGCCCGCGGCGGCGGGTGGCGGCAGCGCGCCTACGGCGTCTGGCGGCGGCGGCGCGCCTGCGGCGACTGGCGGCGGGAGCGCACCTGCGGCGGCCGCGGTTACAGAGAGTGTCGCCGCCGCGGCGGCTGTGCCGCCTACAGTCGGTTCCCGGCAACGGATCTGCCTGCCGGCGACTGGGACGCCAGTCCCCAGGCTGCACTCATCAGCGTCACTCATCGAATTCGACACATGGAGAAGAAAATTCGACGGATACTGTCTGCTCACCCGTGTGCGTGAGCTAACAACAGCGGAACAGAAGGCCGCCCTCATCGCCGTATTAGACGACGACTGGACACGGATCGTCGACTTCGGGCTCCAGCTACCCGCGGACGCGGATCTGGACAGCGTCCTCGAGGCCATGCAGAAGTACTTGCGTCGCCAACGCAACGTCATAGTCGACCGCATGGACTTCACAGCCAGACTACAGCAGCCCGGTGAATCCATCGACGAGTATGTGTGCGCCCTGAGAGAGATAGCAGCGTGTTGTGACTTTTGCCAACACTGTGCCGATGATCGATTCCGGGATCATATCGTCGTGGGCACAATCGACAGTGACGCGCGAAGGCGCATGCTAGAGACTGCCGACCTGACATTTGAGAAAGCGCTGGACATATGTCATCCCACACCCTGCGTGGTGCCGGGAGACCTCGTCCTCCGCCTCTGGAAGTTTTTTTTTTTGTTTCTGTTAATGGCGCTATGTGCCTGCTATGTCGTTAGACGTTAATCACTTTGTACCTCTGTGTTTACGTCTTGCGGGGGAGGTGATGGGATAGTTATCTGGGGGGAGGTGTTATGTGCGGACTTGTGGGTTTGATTTCGGCCACTCTAATCGCCCGAGGCACGGCCGGCCACCGGGGCTGACCGGTCGTCCCCTCCTGAGCCAATACAGTTGACCGACACGAGAGCTAGTGTGTGGACCGGGAGCCGGGGCGAACCGAACAGTGCTATCCTACATTCCTAATGATCAGGTAAGATTGATTTGAAAGAACATGACAATACAAAATGCAAGGTACCTATTACCTACCTATATTTTTATGAATTTGTCCGGCTAAAGAAGGAGAGATTGATATCATGATTCATCTTTAACTTTGACTTGTGTTGAAGCTCCCCCTACCTATGTAGTATGTTGGTAAATGATAAAACCACCACAGGTTTGCATAGGTTCTGCCCCTTTCAATGTTGCTGGGCATCTATTGGCAGAATATTTAGAAGTAAGCCTGCTCATCAGAATGTTAGTTTAAGTTCTTGTTGTGGGACGCTGAATACTTTGGATCCTGAGATGTATTCTTGCCGTGGGACCTTGAGGACTGTGGACCCTGAACTCTGAAGTGTATACTTATCATGGGACCTTGGGGACTGTGGATCCTGAAATTCACGCTTGTCGTGGGACCCTAGGGACTGTGGATCCTGCAATGCATTCTTGTCGTGGGACCTTGGGGACTGTGGATCCTGCAATGTATATTTGCCGTGGGACCTTGGAAACCTTGGATTTTAGAAATTGAATTTGCCGTGGGACCTTGGAAACCTTGATTCTAGAAATTGAATTTGCCGTGGGACCTTGGAAACCTTGGATTCTAGAAATTGAATTTGCCGTGGGACCTTGGAAACCTTGGATTCTAGAAATTGAATTTGCCGTGGGACCCTGGAAACCTTGGATTCTAGAAATTGAATTTGCCGTGGGACCTTGAGGATCCTGGATCTTGATTTTTGGTCACGGCACAAGTCTGATTGGAAGTAGCTGCGCAGGCAGTAAGGAGTTCGATAGCATAAGGCAAAGATGGAAAATATGAAAGTTAGTTGACTTGTTTTTCCACATTCCAATCAAAGTTGAACTGTCGAATGGTTTAATTAGCTTGCCGTTTGCTTTGAAATATCAACCAGTCAAACCTTTGCGACTTATTTCTAGCGAATCACCTTTGTTTTCAGTCCTTACCCATTTCTTTACTGTCCTGTCTTTCTGATTGAATTTACGATATCGTTGTCGGCACTGCCCTTCAGTCCGAACCGGTCTCGATTAAATCCCGACGATTCAGGGCTCTGCATTTACATCAATGCTTTTGTCTTTACCATTTCTCGCTTCAATTAAGCCGATAAGAGGCTTAGGACGGGCATGATGTTAATCAAGCCTGGTTTGCGAATCATTGGTAAGTTGACCGCTGATGTTGCTATATCATCCAACTCGGACAACTCTCACTTTCAATCAAATTATTAAGTAAGATGCTTAATGCTGTTCGAATTGAAAAACTAGACTGAGGGAACATATTTAGAATCACTTGAGTTTTATTATCAAAATGCCAAAGGCAATAAAATAACTTGCAACAGCGTTCTGTGACGATTTAGCAATACTTACCTAGATGAAGTAATTAAACAAGTCACTTTCTCAAATCGTTATAAATTTCCCCAATAACTATCATTTTTCGTTATCAATACTACCTAATTGAACAGAATGCTAAATCTTATTAGAATCAATTGTATGGTATTCGTCAATTTTCACCAGATCAGCGTGGACCAGCCAACAATGCAGACCCGCACTAAAATAACATACCTACTGCTCCACGGGGATGGTTCACTGTTGGTCGTCCTCGATTTAATGAACCACTATATAAGCACCGATATTGAGCTAATTCATTTCATCTCCCGGATGCTCTCGTTTACAATCAGAGGGTTTGTTTAGATCATCATGATATGGTGATAGGTATTTGCCTGTTATATCAGATCCTTCTTCATATAGTCACATAGCATCAATGGAAATTACATAGAACTGCGTCCGCCCCAAGGGTCCGAGACGATCAAGACGGATGCTGATCGCTGGACATCCAGACAAGATTGTCTGCTAATCTCTGTTCAAAAACCACCAATGCGCGATGGGGGCTAAATTGAGGCTCATATCTCTATAACACGCTGATCTCCAGTTCAGTGCCCGCTCAGCATGCTGCGTGTAATATGCATGATGTCTCGGTGGGCAGTGGAGATGTAGGAACAGATCGGTTCTGGACGCCGCTCGTTCCGCGCTGATAACACCAGCGCGCGCGGCGCGTGCCCGTGTCTCGTGCGTCTTAGATCGTACCGCGCTTATCTGATGGTCGACGACCCGCACTGATAGCAAACAAAGAAATATTGGCGGCGCAGTAAAAATGACAGCTGGGTAGGTATGTACAAGCTGAAATATTGCAGACCTCTCGTTCATGGAACAGCAGACATCACATGCAATCGGCTTGTTGTCTTCCTTGCTACAAACATCTTGGAATTAATCATGACAATGAGTCAGAAATGCTTGAGTCAAACAGACAGTGCATATTCATGTGTCTATAAATAAGTACTTACATCAAATGATCATTCATAAAAGTTCGACTTGAATTTTGCTATGAAAAGGTTTGCTAGAAATACCTTTCCGAATACATAAGTCATATATGTTAGGTACATCTCCACAGGACCACCTGCACGGCAATGTGAATGCATCGTAGTAATACATGCACTTTTGTGAATGCCTCCTTCCTAGCTCACGAGAATATTTCTGCATGCAAAGCTCATTTTTACCACTTCCTGGCCACCCAGTGTAAACCATCGACGTTTCTTCGGCGCCCGCGATTGAATCACCTGCAATTGGTCGGTAATCGGCGGCAGTCGGTGTTACTACAGATAGCGTGTGTTTTGCAGCTGTCACGCCACGGTTCCGCCGCGCCACGGACCGTGTGGTTCACTGCAGCCGTACCACTGACCGCTGGCCGTGCGGCGCGGCGGACTATTCCGGACGGTTCGGCGGCGGGGCGGTGACGCAGTTGGACCGTATGACTCCCGCGTGGCTTACCGATGACGAGGCTGATGTAATCCACGACCATAAGACAGCAGGGAATCGATCGTAGCTGATCAAGCTTGACGGAGTGTGACACAGATAGGGCCGCTGTAGTTGGTGATTCGCAATGAAGAAGAAAAAAATCGTACGGAAGAGTCGACGCGTCCTCACAAAAGGGCCACAAAAGCAATACTGCGCTGTGTGGTATCATAGAAATATATATTTTTCAATTGTTCATTTTAGAAGCGAAGGATATGACTTCACAATGTGAGCTTATAACTAACTCATATTGAGTTAATTAAATGCAGCACTGAGCTAATGAATGTATAGCAGAATTCGACATTGGCGACTGGCGTTGTACATACCTACGTTATGCGTGTAATAGACCCTATATCCACACTACGGTGAGCACCGTTGTCCGCTATGAAGACAAGTCCGTAAACAGCTTTGAAACGTGTGAACAGAAGCGACAGATGTGTGTCATAATCTGCCTCAATACGTGGTTGTTATTTGTCAATTGCTCGTTAGCATAACGTTTCTTTTAATGGCTTTCCTAACACCATGCCGCCTTGACACACCACTGGACTGCCGTCGGCTAGCGGTTATTAGCGACAGTATATTTCACAGCAAGAGAGCTGAATTGGTATATATGCGGACAATGCGGTATGCCCTTAGTTCTGGCTCCTAGCACTTAACATACTATGGAAATGTAGGTGTGTAGGTCTCAGAGTCGTCTACATCGTATGTACAGTTAAAACAAATAACGATGCATTTAGAAATGGGACAGCGAATAAACGTCCCCCTTATAATTTCATTGGTCATGTGAAAAAAATGTCGCACAAGGTGTTAAGTGGGACATAGAGGCAAGTCTAAGTGCACCTATATCTTAGTCCCAGATCTTCGTCATTCTAGCCGCTGCCAAGTGTCATATTTCTGGATGTTTCTGGTTCGGTAGCCAGTTCCAACTGAACTCGACTCAAATCCCGGCCCATCGCAGTGCAAGTGTTGCCAAACTCCCACGGAGTGACGTCAGTCACCACATTGACATACGCCGACGGGCAACGACATAGCTCTGAAACCGAGCGATCTCACAAATGAACAGGTCACGTCTGCGGTGTGCCATTCTTCGTCGGTGGATATTGCACAACTGCAGTCCGTGCGTGCATAGCAAAGTGTGCGAGCGACAGATCCGCCTGCAAACGTGCCTGACCAGTGCAGACCGGCGCCGACCATTAGCGACCATTCCGTGCGGGACCGGGATCTGATGCGCCCTTCCGTGCGGTCAGAGACGTTCACAGAGCCCTAAACACGCTGCAGTGTACCCCGTCCCCCGATCATGACCCTCATTAACCGGTGCAGACCCGGCTATGTCTGCCACCCCCGGCCCTCTCCCACGCGGCTCTATTCATTTCCACGGAGCGAGAATGGCTGGGTGGCGTGTCGGCAGCCACTGTCAGCAATTCACGATCGCTCCCCGGACAATCGGCACCAGAACTTCCCTAAATGCACCCGGACCGACCCGCCAAGCCCATCAGATCAGGGTTCCCCTGCTCTGACTCATACCTTTCGTGGTTTGCAGGTTTTGCCCACAGGGCTCCCGTCATCACACCCAGGCCTGCCCTGCTCCGCCTTGCACTGACGACGCTGTATATGTAACCTGCGCTGCCTAGTGTTAACCCGCGCCCCGTTGGGCTCTGCCGAGCAACGCGCCCTGTTGGGGGGGGGGGGCATTTTGCCCCCCCCCCCCCTAAGATCTCGAGAACCACGCAACCTAGCGACAAGTGGCAAACGGTGTTGGATATCCCTATCAGGGAACTACCTTGTGACCCAATTTTATTGACCTAGGTCAAACCGATGACGTCACAGGTCAGGTTAAAGGTCCAATTTTCACCGCTTACAGGCATTTCAAGAAATGCGTTGTAAAATCGAGTAAAATGCATTTCATTGAAAATCATCGATGGGGAAATGTTCTTCAAACACATATTTTGCTATTTGAGGTCACTGATACCAGGTCAGGTCACAGAGGTCAGGTCACTGGGGGGTCACAATATGAAAGTGTCGTGTGATACATGTTTTATGGTCCATTTTACATGGCAAATGCGATTATGTGGGTCAGGCAGCCTTTGGGGCCAGCTTAGGTCACGTTTTGGTCAAGGTCAGGTCAAGGTCAGGTCAAGGTCAGATCAAGGTCAGATCAAGGTCAGGTCAAATTAGGTCAAATTTCAAAGTTAATATTTTTGCATAAAATGGGTATCGAATCGATGCGGCTCGTCACGGGGAGTTCAATGGTGGTCTTTGTTTTGCCGTACGTGGTCTAGAGTCGCTAAAAATTGAGTTCGAAAATTTGACGTCATCATTTTTGAACAGTTTTTTCGCTATAACTTGGCCAAAAAACGAGATATCGATCTGAAATTTGGTATGTATAACTATAGAAGAGCGCAGGGACTATCACATGTATTCCGTTTTTTTCGAAATAGTTTTTTCTAAAAAAAAAAAACAATTTTTTGATTTTTTGGGGTGAAAAACCCAAAATTTTGAAAATCCGAGATAGCAGTTTTGTAGCGCCGCTTTTTGTCTACTAGACCATATAAAGAACTTTGAAATTGCTTGATAACTGTAGATTTGGTGAGCGTTTCAAGATTGCATGTTTTTTGCTCATTTTTGCTCGAACATGACCTCAGTTTGACCTCAATAACTCCTGACCTAAGGTGACCTAAGACTTGAAATTTGGTGTGAATGTGTCAAATTGATGCCCGGGAAGGTACTGAAAATTTGGCGGCGCTGCGCGCCGCCGTTTTTTGCTATTCAGGAAAAACCACAGAGGGGCAAAATGGCCCCCCCAACGGGGCGAGGGTTTAACTCCCCTCAAACGCGATTGTCCTCAAATCTGGTCTTTTCTGAAACTCCCTGATCTCGTCTGCTCCCCGCAGTTATGTCCCTCCCGCCCCGCCATCCCAGCCCTACCGCGCTGGGATGGCAGGCAGCGCATGGCATCATGCCCTGCCCTCTGCCCATCCAGCCGGCTCTGCGCGCGGTGGTAGGTGGGTCGGTCAGCCGGGCCGCGGCCCCGGGCGCCTCGGCTGCCGACCCACATACCGCCCAGCCGTCCGGCCGGCCCGCGGCGGCGCACACACACGGCGCGCGTACGCTTCATTCACGCACGGCGCCGAACACGCCGCCGCTGAGAAAAACAGACCGGCGGGAGATGCGCGCCCGTCCGCCCGGCGGAGAAAGGACCGGCCGGCTGGCCCTGTTTCGGCCGGCGCCGGGCCGCGCCCGTCGGCACGCACCTCGCCACCTGCACCGGGACAGACACGCTCGATGCGGGAAGTTGGGCACAACAGATAGTATGCTCATACCTTGGCTCATACTTCATAGCACATAGGGCAGAAACATCAAAAATATATTGGCGGCACATCCGTCGTGGTGAACAACCATACTTACAGCCGTTTGTAAACAATTGTATGTCCATATGTATACATGCACTATAAACACCGTAATTTTTCAAACTGATGAACAAAAGACGCATCTATATGATACAGGAAAACTGAAACAGAATCAAAAGAAACTAACATCCTATTATTGTTCATGTGTAGCACGGTGACATTTGTTTCTCCATTGTTCCCTTGGTCCGTATTTACAATAACCACAAACCATGGAGCGGGACATCGCCCGGTGGCGCGGAAGCTCACTTTTTATAGCGTCTGTATTACAATTGTTCATTTGTTATCCTGCATATGTTACAATGAGTATGTGATATGGCATGTAATACGACTTATTACGAGCAGGAGCGAGCTTTCCTTTACCAACGAAACAATATTGGTCAGTAGCAAAGCTCGCAGCCACTTGTCAGGCGTCGGGCTGACATTGGGAAGGTGTGGCCGCAGGGCGAGGGGTTATCTTGGGCTAAACGTCGACAGGTGCTGGAAAGTCATCGGTGTCAACCCAAGGGTAACGAGCTGAGACGACCAGGCCCGTTCTCCCGAGAGGGCCATAAAATCGCGGGCAGTCACAGACCATTGACAGAGAAAGCCTTGGCTTGGCAGCTTTGCCCGTATATGCGGTAGGTAGGTATACCGCTACTAATTCGCATCGGGGAGGTAAGGGAATGGGTCATACCGAACGTTTCGTAGGCATGTTACAAAACTTTAGGCAAGGCCCATTTTCTTGCGCACTCGTAGTTAGAAGTAACTGCTTGTCCCGTTGTCACTTTTTAATTACAGTTTATTTATCGTATGAATTTCTAATTAATTACGTATAAAAGAGCTTTACAGAGAGAATTGTGGATTGCATCACATGGGCAGGACAGAGGACGCATAAAAGGTAGAGTATCAGTAGACTAGAGTGACAAATTATGCGTAAAAAGATAAATTATATACCAATATTAGTTATGTTTTACGTCATCAAATCATAATCAATTCGAACACCAGCGTGAAACTGCGTCAGCTGTTCTGTTTTTATTAAATTCGGTGATTAGCGCAACTAATAATAATTAATTACCCCAATTTTACGCTCGACGGTGAAACCTGCGGGCGCCGGTCCATCAAACAGGGTGAAACGCACATAAGCCCAGAAATCAGTGGGGGCAGTTGATCAATAGTGATTGGTGTAGCGTCTCATAGCGTCAGCCCCAGACGCTGATCGCTTATAACGTCACATGATGGCGCCCAATGCGCGCCCCGAGCAGGACATGACGAAAGTGGAGATGGCGTGGTAAAATGGATGAAAAAACTTTTCACTGGTCATTAGTTCATCAGCTCAGCTGATCATCAATCAATCAATTAAAATGCATTGAGGACGAACCGTAATATTTAAAGGTAGTGTGCCACCTTTGAAAGATTTCCCGTTTTATTTTTCCTAGGATAAGAAGCTTCTGTTTTTACCTAATATCGCAAAAAAAAATCAAAAATGGGCCTGGAATAGTGCCTTTTTCGCCTAAAAGTTTATCGGTTTTTAGATATGTATAACAACTGTAGTGGGCTCACCTGCAAACAGGCGTCGGGCAACAATCGCGAATGCGGCGCACTTGTGACAATAAGCAAAGGTCATTATAGTGTTACGACCATACGACGTACGGGAATGAGTTATCAGCTGTCTAATCGTAGACAACACAATGTCGAGCCTTAAACTGTAAGCCCGTATTGGTATTGTTTCTTTTATTTGGCTGTCGAACATTATTTATGGTTTGAAATATGATTTTATGTAAAATACTTGATATGAAAAAGCCGTCTTATAAGTTATGACCCCATTTCACCACACGTAAGTGGCAGAAATGACAATGATCAGCTGACGCATTTTTCTTGGCCGAAGTCAGAGCGCGCGGCCCGACGCACCACGCGTATTTGGAAATTCCGACCTCGACGAGCATCAGAAGCCAACTAACAGGCGTGTTCGAAACCGCAGGAGCTGATGATGAACGGGTTTATCGAAACTTGATTGGATGAGCATATCGGTAATAGCGATTTCAGTGTGTGCATTTATTGTTCATAGTGGTGTGAAATGTGGTTGGGGTACGACCGACAACCCGTCGGGGCGAATTTCGCACTGGGGTACTCAAAATTTGAAGAATTTAAGACGTTTCCATGAGTTTTGAAGGTATGGATAAGTTCTAAAAATCCGGTTCTCCTTATCTGGGCCATTAACTCCATACGGTCCAAGAAAGCTGGCACACTACCTTTAAAGTCAATTCACTGTCATTAACCCGCGCCGGGCCGGTGCTCTGAGATTCCGCGCCGGGCCGGGGGGGGGGGGGTGTCTGAACACCCCCCCCTTCTAACTCGGCTCCTGGGCCACGTAGCGACACGCGGTAAGCGGCAATCGAAAGAACGTCCAAAATAAGGACGAAAACACTTCGGTAATTTTTTGGGTCAGGTCAAAGGTCAGGTCACCAGAGGTCACCAAAGGTAAAATGTTGACTATTTCAAATTTTGAAAACTGCCAACGGCTATCTCGGGAACCGATAGAGCTACAGCGCCGCGAAAAAGCGCATTCGATAGCCCTTTTACAGACCTTTCTGAGTAATGTTCTGAGATTTCACCTCAGGTCAACGGTTTAGCCTCCAGAGGGCAAAAGCTCCAAAAATAGCCGTTTTTACGAAAATCGGTTTTTCGGCGATAACTTTTGACTCAAAAGAGCCATGACATGACTTTTGCCAGCATCGTGTTCCTCTCGTCGAGACGCGTCGAATGAACTATAAGTTGACCTTGAAAGGTCAACTTGAAAATTTGACCTCAGGTCAAGATCATGACCTGACCGGAAAAGGTCATGTTGCATATCAGTCGATCCGTAACGTCGAGCCGAACACATCTAAGGCGTTTTCAGCGCTCTAGGACGCCTCTATCAGAAGTTATTAGCGAAAAACTGTTAGATTCTGTTCGTGACCTGAGATGACCTCGGGAACATAACGAGGGGTCACAGTTGCCATTTTATGGTTCAGTGTGTCAATTTTACCTACATCTCGATGTTTGAGAGTGTCTAGAATGGCGTTCGTGCAAAACAGACGCTTTTCAATTTTCTCCCATTGACTTATAATGGAGAGGCCGCAAAATTGACCTGACCTTGGGTCACCGATATCAAAATTCCGAGATATACATTTTATAGATACTGTTGCTCTAATCAATCGCTGAAAGTTTCAAGGCAATCGATCAATCGGTGTAGCTATGACGAACATTCTTATTTTTTCTGAGGTGAGGTCACTTGGCGTGACCTGGTGACCTGACCTAAGGCGACCTGGGTCTGAAATTTTCACAACATGTGCGGAAAAGATGTACGAACAGGTGTGCCAAAAACGGCGGCGCCGCCGTTTTTGTGATACCTGCGAAAAACCGCAGGGGGGGGGGGGTGTTCAAACACTACCCCCCCGGCCCGGCGCGGGTTAAGAATTGAATGCAAATACTGTACCTAAACTAGCGCCAAAGCGCCAAAAAAGAGGATCAAACAATACGGTCAACTGTATGCACACCTTGGACCGTATCGAACATAGTTATTTATAGTAATTGTCCAGTGCTCACCATGAGCAGTACCTACGTAGCTGGAGCAGTATTTGCTCACTCTCAAGACCTCACACCATGTGAATTTATTGACACCGAACAGCGTGACTCTTCGTGTGATATCAAGTTATTGCCGACTGTGATCATCGTACACAGGCGTACTAAAGCTGTCGTGAGGTAACTCACTGAAAAGGCTCTCGAAACCTTATCTGATACATGGGGAATACCACACACGACCAGACATGAGCACATTGGAGCCGACGGAAACAGAAACCCGATCTCGGGCAGCGTCATGCAATGTGGCGGCGGTGTTTTACATGCCGACGGGCTCTAAGCCGCCGTGTTTACCGACGGGTGGCGGAGACTGACGGTGTCGGCAATCACTCGCGGTGAGTGGTTGCAATTCTGCTGTGTCACCAGTTGTTACCAAACGGCTGGCTCAGACAGCTCAGTATTCAAAGAATCACTGCGATAAATAAGAATCCACTGAAATACCTGTAAATGCTTTTCATTTTAAGAGGCATTTAATGAAAACCGTGATGTCATAGCAAAAGGGACGTACCATCATACTGGTGGCTGATGATTGGCCTTGACTGACGGTGTCTCCCATGGATCTATGCTTGGCACCAAGTTCGTCAAACTTTGTCATCTTTCCCCATGGCTATGTATATGTCTCTGCACCAGTCGTCTCGTCATGGCTGTGGTGCACGCGTCTCTCCACGTCTCACCAGTGTCACCATGTTTGTTTTACTGCGTTCCCCTGTTTCGTCGTGTCTTGTCTCCCCGGTTTCGTCATCCCTCCTGCATTTCTTTTCATGACTCTCCGTGCCACATCATGACTCCCACTCTTCGCTACGTCTCCCCATGTCTTGTCATACCTCCCATGTCTCACTGTTCCTCGTCGTGCCTCCCATGTCACCGTCCGTCGGTCGTCTCGACAGCTGTCGGTTTCTCTGGGTGCTCTGTGTCGGCACGTGAGCTACTAGCCGGTCCATCCACCGTGCCGAGCTGGCCGGCCGCTCCGCCGAAAAAACGCCACCGCGTGAGATGACGACGCTGAGAGAAAAAGTGACCGACCCAGATAGCCTGTTTGACTCTCACTGGCTCCGAGAGCCGTCTGCCGGCCCAGGCCGGCTGCCGAGGCGGGTTCATGGGTGCTGCAGGTAGCACCCTGACTAGTGCGGTTAGGGAATGGCGAATAACGAATCGGCCGCCCGGCAGAACTGAAATAATGTTCAGAAAAAGGTCCTTTGTACACTTGAATGGACTGGACAATGGTAGCTAAAAACTTCGTCCTAGCTCGTCCCAGCCTTTCAGCCGATAAAGAAAACAAGTCTTTAGTATGGTTTGGAATCGGTATTTTTTTTGGAATCGGCTGTATCGTCAGATCAGTTCGTTATACCTATCCAGTAAGACTTCGATGTCCGGACCCCAATGGACTCGGCCCGTAACGTGTCATGTAGAAACCGAGCAGTGGCGTTTGACGGTGCTCTCAGATAGTTATTTTATTAGGTCATGCTATCCACAGCAGGTGGTAGCCAATTGAAGGCACTACGTCTCCACTCTCCCTCTTAATGGACCAAAGGTATATCGATTACCAGGTGAAAACAGGAACCAGATCGAGAGAAGAGGAGACGGAGAGAGAGAGAGAGAGAGAGAGAGAGAGAGAGAGAGAGAGAGAGAGAGAGAGAGAGAGAGAGAGAGAGAGAGAGAGAGAGAGAGAGAGAGAGAGAGAGAGAGAGAGAGAGAGAGAGAGAGAGAGAGAGAGAGAGAGAGAGAGAGAGAGAGAGAAGAAAATAGAATTCAGAAAAGATAAAAAAACAGCGGATAAAAGCATCACATCAATCAAGTCGCACAGGAGCGAATTACTACATTTCCTTGGCCAATTTTCACATTAGCACTGTTTCACTAGCAGCGACTGTTTCCATGTCTTATGTATTCTCCAGACCATCAACCTGCTCATTTCCAGCTTCTCTGAATTTCATGAAGAAACTTGGACAGCGCCGGGAGCCGGTCAGGGTGTCGAGAAAACCTGCAGCGTCGCCACTTTCCAGCTCGGCATTTCCAGCTCCGGGGGCGGCCGGCCGGTCGGTGCTCTCGTGTCCGGCCAGAGGCGGTGACCGCCTGTCCGCGTGTCCGACCGGACCGACCACTCTCACCCGTCTGAGAGTCTGCGGGCCGCGCCAGCACGCCGCTCTGATGTGGGCGGGACCCTCCGACACTGAGACGAGACGGAACATCCCTCACAGCAGCCGCTGCCGCGGAGCTGCTCTCACGAGGGTGGCTCTCCTCCAGTTAGTCCACCTCATCGGCAATCGCTAGCTACCATCCCACAAAGGGCCTGTTCCAGCGCCTCCAGAAACCTCCAGAAAGCTCCAGAAAGCTCTAGAAACCTCCAGAGAGCGTTCCAGCGCCTCCAGAAAGCTCCAGAAAGCTCTCGCCAAAGCTCCAGAAACCTCCAGTAGCCTCCAGAGAGTTGGGAGGTCCAAATTTCTCTGGAGGCTCTGGTCTACAATTATGGCACACATGTGACAATCACGAATGTAAACAAAGGACTTTTGACTGATTATTTTACAACTTGAATGTAAAGAAAATTACATTGCTATAGTTTTGTTAATCTTTCTTCATAAAATTGAAAAAAAAATGCGTTTCAAGAGAGAACAATCGTCATTCTTTTGGTATATGTGATGCCAATCTCCAGAAATCTCCAGATTGCGTTCCAGCGCCTCCAGTAAAACCTCTGGTAGAGCCTCCAGTCAAGAATTTCTACTGGAGGCGCTGGAACAGGCCCAAATTCAGCTTGTCAAATGCGCTGGATGGTTTTAAAAAGGCGCCGAATGGTATTCAGCAGCGAGTATTTGGTAAGACATAAAAATGTAAGTTGGGTCTTGAGTTTTAGGTATTAGGTTAGGTTCAGAGTGAACATGTATTTAGAGGCAGGAACCTAGTTGTTCGTAGAAGTAAATCATACAGTTTAAACTCGGAACCGTCTCTCTCCTCTCGGGAGAGAGAAAGAGAGAGAGGGAGGGGAGAGAGAGGGAGAGAGAAAGAGAGAGAGGGAGGGAAGAGAGAAGGAGAGAGAGAGAGAGAGAGAAAGAGAGAGAGAAAGAGAGAGAGAGAAAGAGAGAGAGAGAGAGAGAGAGAGAGAGAGAGAGAGAGAGAGAGAGAGAGAGAGAGAGAGAGAGAGAGAGAGAGAGAGAGAGAGAGAGAGAGAGAGAGAGAGAGAGAGAGAGAGAGAAAAGAGAAGGTAGGTAGGAGACAAGGAGACAGAGAGGTATGTAAAAAGGAGATATGTGGTCTACTGCATTGTGCGCAAAATCTATAATAACTTAATTCATTTAAAGAATAAAGGATTATAGGTATGTACTGGCTGCTGCGAGTTACATAATTACAAACCTATGCCGCTTGACAACATATTTCTCAATCGTAAAATACCTGCTACCAACGGGTCTAGGTTCATCAGAGATGGTGTCACCCAAACTGGACCCACTTGGCCAGTTCAAGGTCAGTCAGTCGAAAGGGGACAGACAGGAGCAGATGGTGAACGAAAAGGCAAGGCAAAATGAGCGAAATATGAGTCGGATGGTGGCCTTTTGGTGGAGTGTCAGCCTGGAGACGTGATGTAGGACTCACCGCCAGACGATTTAGTGCTGTGATGATGACTCATTGCTGGGCTGATGAGTGACCTCGAGGTCGGCTGATGACCTATCCCGCCCCTCCCCTGTCTGGCGGGGCGGGGGTTCACCCTCAGCCGACGCGGCCGGTCCGGGTGGCGTAACACGCGGCGGCTCGGACAGCCCCACCGAGAGGTCGGCCCGTGGCCGCCGGCTCTGCGGCGACGGGTGCAGCTCCGGAGCCGGCCGGCGCCGTCCCCGGCAGCCCGCGGCGCTACCGACAGCTGACACGGGCCGGCCGCCGTCCCCCCTCCCCCGCCGCCGGGTCAGACCGGGTGGGGGCCGGGCCACCACATCCAGATACTGGGGCGACCCCTCCCCCGGGCGCCGGCCCCAAATTTATGTCCATAGATCGACAAAGCGGAGCGGAGCCACGCCTGTCAGCCTGGTCAGCCTGACCCAGAGCTGGGCTAGGAGGGAGCCGCGAGCTGCTGCACAACAGCCAAATATGGCAAAATCGGTGGAGCAGAGCATTGCTTGCTTCATTGAAGTCATATGTGGAGAGTTAGCTCATATAACATACCTTTTTGTTGAGGCAAATCACGGAACCCTCGATCACAAACCTCAACACGTTTAACACTCTTAAGACCACAAGTCTCCGGCAGTCGGCTACGATGCCTCATCATCATTCCCCATCGGGCTCCAGTAGGAGACGAGCATATGCCGCTGTTGTATCAGCACACAAACACGGCACTGATGCCCCCGACAACCCCTGTGCACCGTTGCAGTGTGGGCAGACGGGCGAGGCCGCTCCCCACCGGCCTCTCCTCTCCATCCAAGCAGCACCCTGTGAGCGACGGACCATGACAGCTCGGAGCGCCCGGAGCGGTCGGCCCGGCGCGGCCGGCGCACGGCCGGCGCGGCACGGGCGCACTCGTGGTGTTTTTGTGCGATTTGTGCAGAGCGGGTCAGCCGGCCGGCCGTCGGCCCACTGTGTAATCAGTCGTCATATGGAGGCCCGTTTTTGGACGGCGTGGCGATAGGCTGCGTGTAGTTGCTATGCGGCCGGGGGATGCTTGCGTCATGATCAGGACGGGGTCAGCCAGCACAGCAGGCATTGCGCAATCAGTCACAGATGTTCCAGGCCCCAAGAATATTCTACAGATGGGTGAACTTTTCGTCAGACATGAAATCGAATAAAAACGAAACGACTGCTTGTAATCTAAGAAGGATCAGCGCCATTAGGTCTAAGCGATGATTGTATCGAAACACGTTTATGTTTTACTGGTATTGACATTCAACTTGGTTACAAGGGGTATCTCTCATCAGCTAGTTAGCAAGGACGTTACGTGCCATATCTTTGGTGGCATCACAGAAAGGGACGCCATGACAGACAGACAGACAAAACTTTATTCCAGACCATACTGGTCCATAAAAAACCTTCACATCATAAAAACACACACACAAACACACATGCTACAAAAGCTCTGTAATCTGTATAGTGTACTCGTATATAGGTACTCTCTCCAACTGTATGAACACACCGTATCTGTTTACTCTCAACTCAGTCCAAGGCCGAGCCGCATGTCTCACGGTATCTCGCTCGAAGTTCAACCAAATACTGTGATCAGCTTGTTTAGTCTCACGGGCACAGCCTTACCATGAGGCAGCTGCATCAGCTCAGAGGCAGTCCGCAAGGCAGCTTCCTCAGAGCGAGAGCCTGTCTTTAATGTAGCTGTCTAAGCTCAGCGCTCAGCTGTGAGCCAGCCTTGCCAGACCATGCAGGTGACCTGACGGTCGGCAGCAATGGCCTGTGACCGGCAGACGTTCTGCACCACTGCAGAGTATCTGCACCGGCCAGAAACCCGCCAGGGTCGCACGTCAGCACGGGCAGGTCTGAATGCCGGGGGAGAGGGTCTTGTCCGGCTTGTCAAGGAGCTGGGCGGAGAGCTGGGAGTACGGAGTGGGATTGGGAGAAGGGGGACGGCGATGGGGGATGTGAAATGAAAAGAAAAGGGAATGAGAAGTCATAAAAAGAGCTATGAGAGAGAAATGAGGTTAAATTAAGTGATGCATGAAGGATGAATGAGGAGTAGGTATGTATAAAAAAAAAATCCAAGCTACTCCCGTCTCCCAGTCTGGGGTTGCCGGTCACATCCTGTCGGAGATGACTGAGATGACTGGACGTTCGGAGATGACCCTCTGACGCCGAGCTGAGAGGTCAGCGTCGTAGTGATCTGACATCATCGGCGTGACGTCAGCAGGAGGATCGGGTCGGGATCGGTCAGCGACACTAATCCCAGTCGCCAGCAGATGCCCCGCAGACGCGGCGGAGACTGAGCACTCAGCGAGCAGCCGTGAACACGGAACTTTTGGGGTCGGGAAGAGCTTAGCGAGCTATCTGTGTGCCGGTTACTGGTTTTCTGAGGTCTAAGGATTCGACTCTTCAATTTCCGTTGGATGATTCAATGCCGCGTCTGGTAAAAGATGATTCGATTAGTTGGATAAACAACGTGTGCATCAATAAAAAGTCCAAAAATAAAACATGTTTGTTTCTCGGGCTTCCAATTGAAAAAATGTTGACATGCTTGAGGTTGGTAAGAATTCCAGTAACTAAATCAGCTTCCCGTTTATACAAGCGACACCGAGGACTCCGCAATCCTCATTTTTAGATGCTCGTAAGTCGTAATTGACCATCATTTGGCATTTTTTGCTAAATGCATAGAACATGGGCGTAAGGAATGAGAAACAATGGCCGGACAATCAAACGGTAAGGTTTCGACACGGGAAGATATGGGGTTTGAAATCAAATGATTATTTTGAGTTTTATAGCTACTTTTCTAGAAATATGTATAATGTGTTTATGATGTGGCGCTGCGAAAAGATTTCAAGATATGCCTGAATAGTGCATCAACGACTCCGTTAAATGATAGATAGGCCATTCACACTTCATAATTACGTGCCGCTTTCATCGTTCAATTGGAAAGTGGCACGGTATTGAGTGATTATTTATTTACCCATTTTCCGATGATGCGCTTGTCACGGGTTCCGTTCCCGGCCGCGTTTTCCGCCTGCCGCTGGGGGCGATTAATTATTGACCGCTGTCGATAAAACATTCACACTTTTCTCTCAGTTCAAAAGGCGCAGAGCTCACATTTGTTATTAGTACTAGCAGCTCGACATGTAGTGCCCATATACGCTGTAACAACAATGAGCATCGTTAAACGTTTATGAGGATTAGGAAACATTGGATATTTGGGGATGCACTGCGGAGGATAACACGATGGAAACTGCCATGTTCCACATTAAAAAATGAGGAAACGCGAACGCACATATCAGTCATTGTCCGTTTTCACAACGGCTATCTGGTACGGGGACCCGCAGTTGCTACTGTACACGATCCCCAACTCTAGCCGTCTGTCCTGTCCAGAAACAACCGATAACATTGATATCGACTGCCGGTCCCTGTACAAGAGCAGCTGAGGTTTTCTGTGCGTGCCCTCTGACAGCTTATCGTTGTTCCCTGTGAGGGTGCTGGAACAACTTACTCAGGGTCGTTGTACAGTAGCAACTGCGGGTCCCCGTACACACTTGGTTCACATTTATTGCAGATTCGATGCATATTTGGTTAAATTAGATTCATTGTGTTTCTTAGTTATCAGCTTGGGTTGCACAGCAGCTTTCATACCTGATTTTTCAAATTATCCGACATTATTTTCGCTTATAACACTGAAATAAATTCATGATATGGAGCTGTTTGTTGTAAAAGAGATTTAAGGCCGCCGTCCACTGTGCGGAACGCGTGCGGTCCGTACGGAATTTAACACAGAACCCTATGGGCGCATCCGGTCCGTACGGAAATCGTGTGCGCTCCGTCCGGACCGCATCCGAACGGCAATCAGCTGTTGATTTTCCGTCAGCTCTCCGCATGCGTTTCGGATGCGGTTGCTACGGAGACGGAAGAGTGATGTCCGACGCGTTGAACTTTTCTGCGGAAAACGCATCCGGAACGTCCGGAACAGACGTGGTTTGGGGCCGTATCGGAGGCAAACATTGTGAATTGTACGAAGAATTGGAACTCGATCATCATGAAGTAAGTAAAAATTATTTCCTTAGAATGGCAAGAGTATTCGCTGCTGGCTACTTGCAATATTTTATGTGGTAATAAGTGATAGGAAACATTTATTAGCTCTCCGCATCCGGACCGCATCCGGACCGCATCCGGACCGGATGCGGCCAGCGTGCGGCGACATTCCGGACGGACTCCGGACGGAATTCCGTCGCAGTGGACGGCGGCCTTTAGTGTTAATTTGGTCAGGTTTGGTGCATTAGCCAGATAACTCGTAGTGAAGACGGCCATTACCTACCTATCTGGTAAAGGACCAGGCTCAGAGAGGTAAGTTCGTGGTAAGCGGCATTTTACATGGATAAATCTTGGATCGTATCAATTACCAAAACTGCTCTCAGCATAACAACTGGTAAGTAATAAAAAGATCCCAATCCGCGATGCACCTGCCGTCATATGGAGCGGCCGGCCGGGCGCCGAGTGTGGACGGGCGGGGCGGGACAGGCGGGACAGGACGGGCGGGCGGCGTCTGACCCTGATGGTCGCCGCTGCAGCCCCGGCCGACCCCGCGGCGTGACCTGGCGCCGCGGGCCGTGACCCCGCCGTGACCCGCCGTGAGACCGAGAGGCCGGGCCGGGCCCGCGGCTTCCGCGGCGCCGCGGCCCAGGAAGCAGCTCGGCCAATGCGGCCGGATCGGCGGTCACCCACTGCCGGCGCGGTCTGACTCGCAGCTCGGCGATAAATGGGTGAGCCGAATCAAGGCAAAGAAATAAATCCACTTCGTTTTATGAGCGAAGAGGTATAAAGGGAAGTATGTGACTAGCCGAATTCATACCACACCACTCCGCCCGGAATAAACGCTGCGTGAGTCATTTGCCAGCTTATGAACAAATTTCGGCTATACCTAATGTGCCTGAGAATAAGCAGCGACCGATTTGCATTTAATTAGATGTAATGGAAGGGTGCAGACGACGTAGATAATTTCCATAAATGCAGTTAGCAGGAACGCTCGTATGACGAAAAGTCAAGCCTGGAAAACAATCGCTAATGTGTGTGACCTCATTTCATTGCCTCTTTAACCCCATTGCCTTTTAAATAAAGGCCGGGGCACAGTATGTAATCAAAGAAACTAAAAAGTGCACTGCTCCTGTCACCGATCCGTGTTTTTACAAGACGTCAACTCGTTACAAAGTCGGCTCATCTGCGGCACGATCGTTCGCCGTCTGATCGGAGGAATCTATCTGCATCCTTCAGCGCCGTGGGGGCGCGTGTCAGCCGCTCCAGCCATGTTCGGAGCCACTCGATCGCCGAGTCCGGCCGGCCGCCGGAGGTCGACTGAAGGACAGATGACGGAGCGAGTCCTCCGCCGCTCTGCCCGCGGCGCTCTCCGCCGCTCTGCCCATGGCAGCAGCGGCCAGCCGAGCCAGCACATATCAGCCGGATGATTGCCTTAATTCGGGTGAATTTGGACGCCAGATTGCGGTAAACGTCCAGCGTACCGTGTTCGGCCAGAGCATCACTCAAACCGGCGCCACTTCCTTGTCAGGAGCATATGTTCGGCCACACCGGGTGGGCAGGGCGCCGCCGGCTGCGAATTCCAACCGCAATCGTCCCTGAATAAACTGGGAGGGATCGGTATCCACAATCACAATCTGTCACAGCTATTCTCACGGCCTTGCCGTGCACTCTCACAATGCACACACTATAAACAGCCCCGGTACTTCCAGATAACAGCGTCATTTTAACGGTCGGAAAATGAGCCGACCTAAACGCGTGCCTGACATTGAGGTCCCGGATGTCGGCCGTTCCGGTCGCCGGTGGAAATCCGGAGCAGTTATCCTGCTAGCCCCTCATTCAGCAGCCCGGAATGTCACCCTCTGCGCTCCGCTGGCCAGCACGCGACATCATGAGCAGGCCAGGAAGGTCGCCACTGGAGCGGGCAGGAGCTCCGCATTTCTGGGAGCGCTGGACGGAGGAGGCGGAGGCGCTCGCGGGCGGCCCGGAGCGGCGTGGGCGGAGGCGGGACGGTGTGAGGTGAGGAGCACTGACCCGGGACCGCTGCTCCGCCGCCCCCGCCCACACAGCGCCGCCGCTCACATCACTCATAGTGACACTCTTCGGTCCGCTCCGAGCTAAAGACGGGAGCGCCCGAGATGGACAAGTGTGAGACTTGTCTGATGTTTGGTAGAAAAACATGCCAAGTTAACAGAGCAGAAGCACGTGTTGGAATGGATCCACAGGTGTGTACTCCGTTCGTCATTACAAATGGTAAACTAGTTTGGCTGCGCCGGCTTGGACAGCCCGAAATAGCGATGCAGAAAGGAACGCGAAGGGGAAAGCGGGGATGCCTGCGAGCGTCCCTTTGAGAGACACCCATACATAACCTTCTGCTTACTATGCATCACTTTCATTGTGGTTATTATTCACGTAGTGACCTGGGAACGATGAGTTGATGAGTTGTTTGTCCACGTGTGGCGAGCGGCAGACGCTGCGGTCCGCTCGGCCGCGTATGCGCCGGACCCGGCGAAATGTGCGGCCGTCTGTAATTAGTCGGATTGTGGGTGATCCGGCTGTTATTAGTCGGATTGTCGGTGATCCGGCTGTTATTAGTCGGATTGTGGGTGATCCGACTCGAGGCGGTGGCGAGGTCTCACGTGACCAGCCCCGGCGGCAGGCCGCCGTGTTGAAAGGCCGGCTACCCCGGCTCCTTTCACAATATCCGCGGTATTGCTGCAGCTCGCCGACGGGGACCGGAGGGGAGGGGGAGGGGTGCCAAGGAGGGCCAGGGCGGGCCGCGCCGCCGCGGTCACACGTCCACCATTTCACCTGACGGCGGTGACGTCAGACCCCGGGGCGGTGACGTCAGACCCTGGGGCGGTCAGTGACTGCCCGCGGCGCAGCCGGAGGACGCAGCGGCCGGCGGGCCGCGCCTGCAGCGCAGAGAGCTCACTCTCGCTCCATGGTTTACAGAGGCAGACAGACTATAGGAAACCATGGAAGGAGCACCAATTCAAGACTGAGTAAAGAAGTCCTCTTGTGCAGATAATCTGTCACCGTATTGTTTGGATTTGTGACTGCCATCCTCCACTATCAAATCTGCCCAAGCAACATGCTGACGAGTCAGCGAGGCGGTCCAATGACAGGGAACGAGAGGCAGTACAGTGGAGATGCAGGAGAGATGTCGGTGGCTTGGCCTCGGGACATCCTAAAAGTGAGCCTACCCACCAGAGCACGTCTCCTGACATCTCCCCTAAAACCTCAGTCACCCTGCAAGGAACCAGTGACGGCGACCTTTTCAAATCCAAGTCTCGGTCGCTCCGTGGCGTAACCAAGTCACGGGCGTCACAATCCGTCACCGTCACGTTCCATCCCCGAAATCGGCACCGGGTGACGCTGTGGAACAGGTCTGGCAACACGACAGTCATCGCGGAGAGACTCGACGCTGGGCGGCGGGGAGGGGCGCAGTCTCGGTCAAGGACAGTCACGTGACCGCCGTGACGTGATGAGACCCACCGCCCGCTCAGTGCTTTAGTGAAGGGTGTGCCCCGTTCGCGATCTGGATCGGAGCGTTATTACACGCTGGCACTCAATAGCACAGCTCAATTTATGCATGTAAAAACGCCTGCCGCAGCTGACAGACACAATGCGCAACGCCGCCGGACATGTTTCAATGTTTTTGCTCAAATGAATTGCATGTCATGCGCACGCCGGCAATCGGGACGAGAAAGTCGATCCCGAGCTGGTTTAATTGTAATTCATTGCACGCCACGTTTCTATCAGGGGGTGTTTGGCTCGGTGGTAACGCCATCGGCGCGCGTTTGTGTGCATGTGTTGGCTACCGGCTCGCCGGTGTTGCAACGACATGCAATCAGCAGCGTGTGGCTGGCGGGGGTGTCGAAAGCAAAAGATCCCGGCCAAGTGCGGCACGAACTGGATGACCAAATTCGAGTCATTGAACTGTGGCCATTCGACGGCGGCTGTGGTTTAGCGACGGGTAAATTCAGAGCGGCTCAGCTCCTACAAATTGCCGCGTGAAGAAATATGTCGAGTGAACGCCGGCCATTATCACGATGATTGGCTATTACGTCAACTACTTTCGTTTACAAAATTATGCGTATTTCACTGAGGAAATATCCCATCGAGTAAGACAGACATGGGAAACTGGTGCGGCGGCAGCAAGCTTCAGGTCCATGTTCAGCCAAGCTTCACCTACGAGACGATTTTGGACCGGTACATCGACTCCCACCTGCCGGAGCTGATGATGAACGCAGTGCAGCTCTCTGACCATCGCTCTTCCCTCCGTGAGTCTATTTCACGTGCGCTGTGACCCGAAATCGGCACCCCGTCATTAGTCGTGAGTTAATGTCACAGTGGACGGCTTTCATGGGCCTCGCTTTAGTCGGTCACGGAACTGGAGATTGAGAGCCCTATAAAGGTAGGGGTGGAGTCGCTCAGTGTACAGGCATGGGATAAACACATACTGAGCAGATTAGTCAATCACCCCGTTCATGGGAACCGTCGTTCGGCGCTGAGTAGCGTGCTTCCTCTCGGCGTGGTTTAGCTTTACACGGGTAAACCGGGCGTTCCAAAACGTTGGGAGCGGTTCGATGCCCAAGGACGACGAATGGGCTGACCTGAACGGGCATTCACATTCCTGAATGTCCATAACAAGACAATCAACGCTCCACTTCGTCGGGGTAATCTCCGGCCACCAGAACTGGGTCACAGAACGGCAGGTTTTAGTGCCTGCTCATACGCTCAACATCGGATTCGTATTTGGGACTCATTCATGTAAGATATTGAAACAATAATATCTTTTTTAATGCTGCAAACGGATGACAAGATGGGTCGACCCCCAATAACACTAAACGCGGAACGGTTATCGACATTAGAGGCACCCTCATACAAATTCAGATGAATCATTTGGAATGGCCGACTATCAAACACCAGCCACTGCGCGTGTTATATACTTATGCAGCAATGTAGTCTCCCTGTTATGCGTTAGAAGCAAGTATCTCTCAGGATGAGCTCGCTGTGCCGCTTAGTGCCCTACGATGTAGGATACGATCGCAAAGGCAAACTGAAACGATAGTCGGCAGCATGGACAACATCAACGTCGCACGCAGATACAAATACTAATATTTATCAAACAATTTCAAGAACGTAGGTATAACAACACTAGCAGGCAAACATACTTCAATTACCGGCGTAAATTGCCTCTGGGTACACCGGTAAAAAAAGTATTAGAGGCTTAGGCCCGGCTGATAAGCATCACACTCATCGAACTGAATGATGTTTGTTCACACCGTAGAACAAAAGAAATGCTCGACAGGACAAACAACATGCACTGCGTTCTAAACCAGAGGTACGACACGCAGGCAGCCCTTCCATTCTGTACAGCTATGAATCTGCCAGTAAGGCGTCTTCACCCCGTAGATGAACCATTTCCGTCACTCAGTCTCAGACTGGCAGAGCTGCCCCGCGGCGGGACGGGGTAGCTCCGAGACCTCTGATCAGGAGGAAGTGACAAGTCTGAGCCGGCCGACCGACCGACCCCGACGCCCTTGCTTTTTACGTCCGCCGAACACGCTAGCGACGATCCCGACCGGCGCGCCGGGCTCGGAGCCAAGGCCTGATGACCTTGCGAAGACCAGCCACAGAGACGTGGCGTCTCATTAGAAGTGATTTATTAGTTACCCTTTCGGCACGCGTTTGCCTCATTTACACACACCAAACCAAGCGGTGTGAGCCACGCTCTGTGAACCCGACCTGCCCTGGAACGAAAAATACTCCAGTAGGTCCCGCTCTGAATCCGTTCGTGCACCTTCACCTGACCTGACCCGTGCCGACCTCCGGCAGCCAACTACACGTCCACGTGGGACGACCTGACCACCCAGCTGGAGACGACTCAGTTCGACCGGCGGCTCTCGATGCGAAACGAGGCGGTGCAGAAGCTGTGTCCCGAGGTGCCGCAGCCGGAGGCGCCTGCGCAGCCGTCTCGCACTGGCGACGGTCAAGTGGCGCCGCTGCCGCCGGCGCCCCCTCCGCCGCCACCACCCCAGCCGGCGCCAGCCCCGTCCCAGCCGGCTCCGGCCCTGTCCAAGGAGTCTGCCGGCAAGGTGCTGTCGACGCCGGGCTCGACGGTGCGTGCGACGCTCTCCTCCAAGCCGTCGCTGCCGCCGATCGCCCAGCGCTCGTCACAGGTGCGACGGGTGGCCGAGCAGCCGCCCAAGCCGCGCTCCACGGAGCCGCCGAGAGACGAGCAGCCGGAGCCGCCGCCGCAGGCCGCCCCGTCCCGCTCCACCACGGCCGGACAGGACGTGTTGCCGGCCATCTGAACGCGGCATAATAGGTGCCCAACACTAGTTAGCAATAGACCTAGACGGACAACCCAACAGCTCAGCGGCCCTGGCTTTATAGTATACAGGTTTGTCTCCACTAAAGGAAAAAGACAGGTTAGAAAAGTCGATATATTTAAATATCTTTCAGCTTGCAACGCATTTAAATATCCTTCAGCTTGTAACGCACGTGCAAATACAGCGAATTACCAACAGCACCATCATCTTGTGTCATAGTTTCTCTGTAAATCACAGACAGCCCGCTCCGGTCCCTTCGTTCCCAGTCACCTCACGAGAGCAGCAGCTCCCACACTCTCCACCAGGCCTTCCAACATCTCTCGGCATACAGCAGGGGCCGGCAAGGCACCCGGTCAGTGCCGGCAGGCGACCGAGCGCTAACAGCGTTCAACAGTCCAGGCCACGCGGTGTTGTGCCCAATTTCCTGACTAGACCTCGTGTACCGGGCTGGTCTCCCAGTGTGATACCTCCGATACTGCGTCCTGGCAAGGGAGCCGTGCATTGACCTGACACCACAGTGAGGCGGTATCACTCGGCGACCGAAGGGGGACAGGATTCGCCACAGCTCGTCTTAGAGCAGTCCCCCGCGCGGACTGGGGTGACATCCACCCGGGGTATACCCGCACACCACCCGCGCTCAGCAATATATACGCACACCTTAAACACACGTAAACATACACATACAGCCACCCGTCAGCACGCAAAGGAAGCACTAGGCCCGTCCGGCGGGTCACCACAGTCCCTCCCGCACTCCTGCCGCCTGGCGGCAGCGCCTCGCATCACAAACAGACACCGCTCGAGTCTGTACCGGGTGTAAACATGACCAAAGTGAGCACCGAGCGCACGTAAAGCACAGCTGGCGACTGACATGTAGGAAGTCACAGCTATTTCTGAACTATTTCTCTATGATATGGAAGTACAGGTTACCTGCATGACACCCCATTGAAAATTGTGACATAAGTACTAAGTGACTCATGGAATTGGAGCTGCTATCCGTTTTATAGCAGGGTTTCTGAAGTACATATATAGAAACAAAGAACCACAAAGCACCAGTCTCCAATGGACAGTAAAAAGTAGAAGTAGATACAGCATGAACACATCAATAAGTCCCCAAATCCCCATATTGTATACCTAACTATTATACTTACCTAACACTACACTTCGTTCAAGGCAAAGACAAAACACTCAACGCGCTACAATCATCACACTGCTAGCAGGGCTTCTTTCTTCTTCTTCTCAGCCTTAGCCTTGTGTTTGCCGTTCTTGTGCTTGTCCTTGCCATGGTTGAACAGTTTGCCGAGCTGGCCGCGCCGCTGCTGATCCGTTTCAGAGGTGGGCTCCGACTCCGGCGTGGTGGGGGCGCCCTCGGTGCCGCTCTCTGAGCCGCGCGAGCGCCCCCTGGTCGGCAGCAGACGCCGCAGGAAGCCCCGACTGGCGGACCGCGGCTGCGCCTCGGCCGCCGCTGGCTTCTCGGGCGGCTCGCAGGCGGCCGGCACGGGGGTGCGCGGCACGGCCAGGGCGCCCGAGGTCGAATTACAGCGCGCCTTGGACTGAGCGGCGGCCGCTGGGGCCGGCCGACTCTCTGAGACTGACGACGAGATGGACCTGTGGCGGGGGCCGGTGGCAGTGACGGGGGCGACTGTACCACGGAAACCGACCCAAGATGAAGAGGATGACTAAATGAGGCGACAAAGGGCACCGATCCAGAAGACGGAGAGGAACGCCGAAGGAAGCGAGAATAGGCACCGACCCAAACGCCAGAAAGGAGGAACGAATGAGGCGACTGGACCCTTGGCATCTACACAGGGGACCGAGCTTTACCATAGTCACCAACACAGCGGACGGAGGCGGCAACTGAATGAGGAGCGGAAAAGTTTGACGGCTGAAGGAGGCGGCGGTACCACATGATTGCTGAAGGAGATGGCGGTGCCATACGATTGCTGAAGGAGGCAACGGTACCTACTGATAAATGGAAACGCCAGGATGTCGCAGACGCAGTACCTCCCGGCACCGAACAAGAGGATTTATGTTCCGTCTGACTGATAAAGGAGGCGGCAGCCAATAAGACATCAATCCGGAAGAGTATCCAATATGACGGCTGAAGGAGACGGCGGAAAAAACCGACCTCGAGGACGGATATGACGGTGGGAAAAGGCGCCGATGCACGTTGATGCCTACCATGAGCAAAGCCTAATGAAGGAAATGATGCAGGGCCTCGGCTAACATGTTAACTGGTGGGCCAAATGGCCCACCAGTGACCCGAAATGGCCCACTAGCCTCAAAGATTTGGCCCACCAGTAATTTTCTGAAAAATCGAAGCTTTCACATTTTGCATCACGACATAGGTAACATTGTGATACAGACAGAGACAGAGGCCCTACTACATTGTTGCATTTATTAAAAGTAAGAACTTGATCGTCGTTGCCCGCCTAATACCATCACCATTCCCGGTTTCTTGAGACAGCCGTAGGTTAAGCCCCGGTCACACTTCACCGGATTGGACCAAAGGACGAGAAACGGACGGCGTCCGGTGATGTCCGGGGGATGTCCGTTCGTTTCCGTTGGACGTCCGTTTCTCATCCGTTAATATCTGTTCCATGTCCGGTGGTGTCCGGTGTGCTCAACCGGACACCACCGGACATGGAACGGATATTAACGGATGACAAACGGACGTCCAACGGAAACAAACGGACATCACCGGACGCTGACAGTTCTCGTCCGTTTCTCGTCCGTTGGTCCAATCCGTTTAAGTGTGACCGAGGCTTTAAATTTTATGCAATAATCGTGAAAGACGTTTGCCTCTGTCAATTACAGATAGTGCCGGCGGCTTCCAGCCAATCGAGGTCTGCGAGAGTTCTTGCAAGCTTTCCGATCGATCGAGTGGTTACAGTCACACAAGCATCTGCCGCAGACCAGTCGGTTACAAGAAAAACTACGAATAAAGAACAGACCAGTTCAGACGGTCGGGGATAAGCCTGCGAGCCATCTCAGACGGCTCGCCGATAGACACGATATAAGCCAGAGTCAAACTAGAGGTAGTGTCGGCAACTTCCAGCCGATTGAAGTCTGCAAGCGATATTATGCGTCTTCACGAACGGTATGATGCTTGCAGTCGCACATCTGACCAGTTGGACGAATTTCGAACCGTTCACAGTCAGCGTTCCAAAAATTTCTCATTTGGGCTGAAGATGACACTCAAGAATAAGAATGGATAATTTTCCACTCTCACATTTTGGGTGGCTAGAATTTTCCACTCAGACACCCAAGAGAAATCTGTAGTTTGGGACACTGTTCACCAGAAGTGTACATAACTTAGTTTTTTTTAAAGAAAATATTAGGGTTGCGCAGTGCGCTTGGGCTTTTGAGTGAATTCTTTTCCATGCGACACCAATAGGCTTAATGATCATTTTCAGAGATGTTGGGGTTGCTGCTACAACCCCCTTTTGGGGTTCCTGCTACAACCCCCTTTTGGGGTTCCTGCTACAACCCACTTTATATGTAAAGTTGCACTTGTGCTGTTCACAATTCCTCCCGATCCACCCGACAACGCCCGATCCCGTCCGACCGCTTCCGAATCTCCGACTAGTCGGCGAGCGATCCATTCAGGGCTCGCTGATTTTTAACATCCGACCGGCCGTAAGCTATCGTCCAAAGTTTTATAATCTGCGTCAATATTTTGTGCATACTTGTGCGATTTTATGTGCACCGCCGGAGTATCACCACTGAGAGGGTTGTGGGTCCCTACTCTCTCTCTTCTCTCTCTGAAGAGTCGGGGGGGAGGTCGAGCCCCGTTTTTTTACATTTTTTAATGCCATCCTGACGTTTTTTTTTGCAGAACAAAGTGGCCGAAATCTGGGGAGAAATCGAAAATGGGGGGGGGGGGGCTATGGCTACGAAGGTCAGTCCATGTCGCTGCCCAAGTGGCCCACCAGTCAAAATTCCTTAGCCGAGGCCCTGAAATGATGACATGATGAGGCGGCGATATCAGAGTTACAGACCAAGAGAATATGACCCTTTTAGCCAAAAGAGGTAATGACCAAGGCGAGCATTGCTAGGGATATATAAGGACTCCAAACAGGATATACATATATAGCCCACTACGCATGCGTGGCGCTACATGACAAAACAATACTGATTGTGTTCTTAGTTCAATGCTACTAGTTCGATATGCCGCCCGATATGCTGCCTACGTAAGCTCTTAACACTAATGCTCGCACGAAGTTGCGTCCACTGGAATTTTAACCACAAAAAACAATGCCACTTCGAGCGCCAGTCAGCTGTGAGCTGAGCGTTATGACCGTCTCAAACGCAGTCCGTTGGAGTTAAGTCCTACAAGAATTACTGGAATTGGTTTAAGCCCGGAAGATGCCATGTAACTTCATGTGCCAGTATAACGGTGTAGTATGTCACGCCCCGCAGCAGGTGTCAGTCCGACGCCGGCACTCACCTGACGCGGGTGGCCATGGCCACGCTGAGCGTGTCGTACATCTTCTCCCAGGGATCCATCAGGCCGATCCCGCGGGTGAAGTCGAGCCGCGAGCAGTACATCAGGTACGAGGGCAGCGTGCACTTTTGGTACACACACGGCAGCAGCATCCGACCCCGCTTGTCTGCGGCACACAACACATATTTAGATACGGAAACTGGAGTCATGGGGTGAATTCCATGGTTTCGAACAAACGCACATATTGCATATGCCTGAAATGAGCCTCTTGTAAAAATATTCCATCGTAGTCTGTAATAAGAACCAGTATAATCTCCCCTCTTAACACCATGGGAGTCTTCCAAGGCTCATCCTTAGGTCCTCTCCTGTTCACCATCCTCTCCAACGACCTCAGCCTTCACGCGCCGGACGCTCATGTGACCCAGTACGCTGACGATACCCAAATCCTGATATCCGATTCCAAACGCAACCTTCCTTCCCTTATCCATCGCATGGAAACCACTCTCCAAGCCCTGTCATCATGGTTCCATGCCCATGGACTCAAGCTAAATGCATCCAAAACCGAAATCCTACTCCTTGGCACTCGTCAGAACACCCGCGGCCTATCCCCTGTCAGCGTACGGGTCGGTGGGGAGACCGTTCAGGAGAGCCCGTCCGTTAAAAACCTTGGCGTGCTTTTCGACCGTCACCTGACTTGGGACGACCACGTCAGTGCTGTTGTCCGTCAGTGTGTTGGCCTCCTGATCGGTCTCCGCCACCTGAGGCATCTCCTCCCGCGGCATGTGATGCGCGCGGTGGTTGACGGCCTGGTCCTCTCGCGCGTGAGGTACTGTATTGCGATTTATGGCTGTGGCACTTCCAAGAATGACGCTAGACTGATGAGCGTGGTTAACTTCGCCACCAGAGTCGTCACTGGCCTGCGGAAGTATGACCATGTGTCTCGCGCGCGGGAGGAGCTTGGTTTTATCTCCCCTCGACTGATGTGTGACGTGTCCACCATGACTGTGGCTCAGAAGGCGATTGTGTGCGGGGAGCCCACGGACATCTCATCCCAGTTTGTGACATTTGTGGACTCACGTCAGCGCTGTGATCGTGGTACCCGGCAGGACCGGCGGCTGCGGCCTCCACTCATGCGTACAGCCGCCGGCCAGCGGTCTTTTACCTACCGTGCCGCATCACTCCTGAACGAACTGCCTGCGAGCACATTGGAGCTGAACCCGGCACGCTTTAAGCGAGCAGTCAAGTCGGTGGTGTGCAATAGGGGTGGGGAGGGTGGACGGGGTTAGCATTTTCTGACGTATGAGTGTTGTTTGACTGTGTGCTTGTTTTTACCCCTCAACCATATTTCCCGTTGATCGTTTTATCTTTTGACTTGTGACACAGAATAGCCACAATGAGTGATGTGGAGTTGTCAGCAATTGTCAATACAATACATATATACATATAAGAGGTCAAATCTCACCTGCATTCTCGCGTATTACGACATACCTCGACCACTGATCAGTGACGATCACCCATTTAACCCAGTATAAACAAGATCAAGGAACTCAATCTTTCTCCCCTGAGTTGGTCCACTCTATGATCCACCAGGCGCGAATATCACTGGCGCGTGTGGCCCAACCCCAGATAGTTACTCACCGAGTCCGAGCGCCTGTGCGAACATGGCCAGGAACTTGTTGACGGCCGACTCGAGGAAGCGGGGCGAGAGGACGGCCAGCACGCGGTGGCAGCGCGTCTCCATCAGCCGGATGATGCCCTGGTGTTCGAACGTCACCCCGGGCAGCAGGTGGCGCTCCTTGTCACACAGCTGCCGGAGGGGTGGAGGTAGCGGTTAACGGCGGGCTGGCGGAGCACCCATCAGCGGGGAGCTTTGACAGGCATCGGTTCTGTAGCGCGGGTGGTAGAGCGTTAAGACTCCCAATAGCAAGATCCCTGGCTCGAGTCGCTACTGTACATGCTATACGAGACTCCTAGTCTGCGAATAGTGGTCGGCCTGTCCATCCGGACGGGCTCAGCCCCGGTGACTATCTAGGGTGCCTGCCCAGACCAATGTCTCCCCCTAGTTCCTATCATCCTCCCCGCTCTGCAATGGTCTCAACGGACCGATAGGGCCTAACCCAAGGAAACAAACAAAAATCTGCCGTTGATGGGAGCAGCCGCAGCCAGCTAAAGTCATTTGAGTGGGACCCTGTTTTGACGGACACGCTTAACTTTGGCGTTCTATTTTTTTCCGATCAGTGGTACCCGAAACTGCCCGATAGGACGGTTAGGGCCGAGGCCTAGGCATCAACTGGCTACTGAGGGCGTTGACTTAATCTACCCATCCATTCAAATTTTCGTACTAAATTTACTGTTTTTAATCGCTCGCAGCCGCTGCCCAAACAGACAAATATGAATTTATCGCTCAGAGGCTCTTAGCGTCTTACCAAATAGCCTGATTGAAACCAGTGACAGTAACTTGATAAACGTAACATCCCTGAATCCTGATAGTATGTATCAACCTGCAACCAACGCATCATTGTGCGATATGGACACACCATAGCGTACCTACTTTGACGAGCTAGGTCCGGAGCAGGCATGAATTTGACATGCATGACTACATGACAAGCATGACAAGAAAAGATAGTGAGGAGTTGCAGTTGTGACGACTGGAGTGTCATAATCCTTACAACTTACAAGACAGTTGTAAGGATTAGTAAGGAAGGCAGTCAAACGAACGACACAAGCCACACCGCAAAATCATCAAATACATATTCCGTGTATGTCCTCTTTCAACCCACTGTTCAGTGACCCACCTTAATGCCTTGGTGCTGCAGCACGTCATGACCTATGACCCAGACCTCGGCCCACCTTGACGCCTCAGTACTCCACGACTATATGACCTCTGACCTCTGACCCCTGACCCACCTTGATTCCCCTGTCCTCCATGCGTCGGACGATCTCGGCGGCAAACTCGGCGTCTCCGTCATCGTAGAGCAGAAACGCGTCAAAGGTCGGCAGCGGCTGACCGTTTCGCAGACACTCGGCGTCGCCTGGAACCGGACGGGGGAGCACGTGACGGGGGGACGGAGGGGACGTGATGTAGCTATGGTGACAAAATTAGGCGGAAAATGACAGGAACCTGCGGCGTAAGCACATATTGAGTACGGAATCTATTGTTACACCGTATTATGGACTGAGTCAGATAAATCAAGTCATACTTTCAATATATGCCCTAAGTAGGCATCCACTGTAGCATAACCAAACAAAGGACTGGTGACAGCCGCCGCCCATGGTCAGTGTCGCCCGGTTGATAAACACTCGAGGAGTCGGTCCGAGTACGCAATCAGATTGACCAGTCACTACGAGTGCTCGACAATCAGTAAACAGAGAACATGAGTGGCCGGGTATCAGCTAGGATTACGCTGACAAACAAAATAAAATGACTGCCGACTGTTTCGTAAAGCAAACAGCTCCAATGGAAAGCATTTGATTACATAATGCAGGCTTACATAATGTAGGCTGTAGTTGTACCATGCCGAAACAACCACTCAAGGCCAAGTTAAATACGAGAATGTGGTTCAAAGAGCAGATGTAGATATTTATCGCAAATAATTATAATACTACGTCCTGAGTAATCTTACGCTAAACCCCTGACCCTTCCCTAGCCTGACAGACCCTGGCTAGGAGTCATCCTACTCTGCTAACGCTGACACGATACGCCAGTCACCTGGGGCGAGGCTAGTCCACGTCTCCTTGCTGACACGGAGGGTAGCTCTGACACGGTACACCTATTACTGCGTCGGGCTCTGACTCCTTACCGACACAGAGCAGCTCCTCGTCGTCACCGGCGGCGCTGATCGGGAGGGCGCTGCTGGTGCGTACCGAGCCCGAGAGCCGCTCCTGGTACCGAGCCACGTCCGCCGCTGTCGGTACGCCGAGGTACAACGGGGTACAGTCACATGGGGTGCCGGTAGGGAAGGACTTGGGAAGGACTAACTGGTGACTGGAGAATTATGGATCAGGCATAAAACTGGTGAGTTAATATATTGTGGCATCAAACTGAGTACTGCGTGTGCACTGCAAGTATTCTAACACGTAACAAGTATGGTGGCATGACCCCCGACATAACTCCAGCCATAAATACCTACGTAGCAACTGACAATATCCCGAGTATCGTGCCTTACGTACCGACGATGTCCCGAGTATCACACCGCACGTACCGACAACGTCCCTAGTATCGTCCAGCGTCCTGCACGTACCGACAATGTCCCGAGTATCGTCCTGCACGTACCGGCATTGTCCCGAGTATCGTCTTGCACGTACGACAATGTCCCGAGTATCGTCTTCTACGCAACGAAAACTTCCCGAGCATCGTCCTGCACGTACAGACAATGTCCTGGGTATCGTCCTGCACGTGGAGACTTTATCCCGAGTATCATCATACTGCACGTACCGACAATGTCTCGAGTAACGTCCTCCACGTACCGACTATGTCCTGGGTATCGTCCTGCACATCCAGCCGTCCGATGGCCGCCAGCGCAGTCCACAGCTGACCGACGGGCAGCGCGCGGCAGTGCTCCAGCAGGGCGGCCGCCGGACTGGCCGCGCGTCCCAGCTGCTGCTGCCGCTCCATGTCGCAGTCCAGGCGCTGCGCCAGGCCGCGCCAGTCCCTGCAGATAGGCAGAGGCATCAGCGTAACCAGCGGGAGCAGCGTCAACATTGTTATCGAGTTGCTGCAAGACCTCATAAATCAGAGCTTATTGGAAAGGGCACAGCACAAAAAACAGTGCCAACAAAAATGGGGTGGTCCATCCTGCATAAGAACATATACAATATACATGAGTACTTAAAGTACTTAAAACATACAGGAAATATTTCAAGCTTAATGTTGTGTATTACCTAGGAAGCCCTTCATCAGAGGTGAGAATTTTCTGTCCATTGAGCATCAGCGCCAGTTTATCCTTGGTGGGGGAGGTGAGAGCTGCTATGGGGCTCTCAGAGCTGTCCAGGTCACCCATCTGTGGAGGCAAAACAGATGGTTGGTCAGCCCATCGCACTTGATGAAACCTGTCAGCCATAGAAATGATAATTCACCATAGAATATAGCATGACCAGACTGGAAAACATCCACACACTACGCCGGATGCACGTGAGACCCTCATGCGCCGGAATTCGGCGCAAGCGATTTTGCGCTGAAATTTCTGCGTGATTTGCGCCGAAAGTTGGAAGTCTATTTGTGCCAAATTAAGCCACTTTCACAAAAAGCACATTGCATATCTAGTTCTACCGACCAAAGCTATATCAACCAGACAGAGTGTTTAGAGTTTGAGCGTCCAAATGAGTTTATGTTCCATGAAAACCCAGTTCCACAATATGCATAGCGCACTACAGCGTCGTGCCGTGATACAAGGGCCGAGCCGGAAGTTCTAGGGCCACAAAAATCGGCGGAGCGGTGTGTTCGAGACTGGCGGGCGCCAGCAAGGGCCGGCCAGCGGAGCAGCACGTGCTTCTGGACATCAGCCTCTTCTCGGCACACGACGCAGAGCGCCGCGGGGGACTGCTTGTCCAAGAACTGTTGGCATGCCGTGGAGGGGAGACGGCCGATTCGGTGCACGTGCTGGAGCGAGCGCCCCCAGTGGTCTGCCCTCATCTGATGCACCAAAACGGCGTCTTCCAGAGGGGTGTTCACGGGCACCGCACACTGCTGCGTGCGGTGTGTGCGGTGCGTCCAGCAGGCGTGCGGTGGACAGTCCCGACCGTGGCCAGTCCCGACCGGCCACAGCGGTCGCTGTGTGCGGTGACGGAAGGCTGACGTAGGGACGCAGTGGGTGGAGCTTGGAGGCTGTACAGGGCCCGTGAACAGCCCTCAGGTCCTCTCAGAGGATGGCGAGCTGCAGCGTGCTCCCGAAGAGTTGTTTGAATAGTGACTCGGACCAGGTGTTGCACCATTGACGCGAGGCCACACAATGGACCGCCCTTTTTTGCCAGCCCAGCTAACAGGAAACGTTACTACAACGTTGTCACAACGTCGTGTTTCGGTAAGTTGCGAAATTACGTTTTAATTACGTTGTAGCAACGTTCTGAACGTTGTGAAGCCATGGTTTGGTCCGAAAGTCGTGGTAAAACGTCGTGACAACGTTTTATTGGTACGTTGCAGCAACCGCGCACTTGCAGCATTATATTTTGATAATGCATGGTGACATATATGGCCATATAATGCATTTCCTTTGACTTTCAATGCGCATATTCAGTTTTCATCGTTAAATTTGACATATTTTAACACTTGGACTGTTCACGTTGTCAGCTGGTGGTCGCCAACACGTTGTTAAAACGGTTTTTCACAACCTTGACATTATAGGTACTGAATAATTAGCGGTGTTTTTACGAGTAAATTCCGATACCTTTCTCTCCCTATCTCTCTCTAATATATATATATATATATATATATATATATATATATATATATATATATATATATATATATATATATATATATATATATATATATATATATATATAACATGTGTAAATTGCAAAGCGTCATTGGCATGTTTTGCAACATCACAGGCGGAGCTAGAGGCTTGCAACTATCCCTATGTAAACGCGGCTGTTATCCGCGGCTGCCAGCAAGCCACGCGGGCCGCCACTCAGGCGAAAGGTGGCTCGCGCCCTGACCTCGCCTGAGGGGCCGTGACGTCAGTGTCACCGGCCGGCGTTCAGAGCCAGCCGGCCGAGCCGCAGTCTACGCGGCGCGAGCGAGCAGTGAGGGCCGGCGGCGGGCGCGGCTGAGATAGCTGGAAGATGAAAGATAGCGCCAGTTGTCTGCGTTTGATGCGATTGTTGTTTTTACTGGTAAGTCAAAGTACCATTTACGAGTAGCATTTGCAAGATTGTGCCTTGTAATATCGTGCGGTCTAGGCTATAGTTCATTGTAGCTCTAGCCTCTAAGGTGTTGACATGTTTCAGTTTGATCTAGCCTGTCGCACTGTTACGGAAAGTGGTGCAGGTATTTTTGTGATTTTTTTCATGAATTGAATGTCTGATTTTCCCTCATGTCTTCCCGCAGACGTCCTGCAACTCGTCAGCGCGCCTTGCGGCAGGCCTACTGTCGGCAATGCGGTAGCGAAGTGGCTGTCCGGAAGCTGCGACCGGAACGGGGGGTGCGCAGACCGTCTAGTCAGGCACTGCCAGCTGCCTAGGGACATCGAGGCCGCAAATGAGCCGGTGCCTAACGGTCCGCCGAGTGATCCTCCCAGCGAGGGTTAGTAAAGAAGTGAACTTCCACCAGTTCTGGCGTGCTAGCGGCTAGCGTCAGAGCCGGTAGAACCCAATTCCGTCCCACGCCCCCATGGGGGCGCCCCTGGGCCCCATGCCCCATCACCGATGCCGCCGCCGTCGTTTTGTTTGTTTGTTGTAAATTGACCTGTATGATGTATTGAAATATACACTTCTTACATGCCTTTTTTACAAGTCTAGAGAACGGGAAGAGAGCGTCGGAAACACATTCTGAGTATGTTGCGAACACGTTGAGAGGGCGTTGCGAAAATGTTTGGGACGTTTACTCAGGGTCGCAGGGACGGCAATGCGAAGTAGCGACAACGTGGTGCGCACGTGATAAAAACGTCGCAGAGACGTTGCCAAAGCGTTCTATACTCCTTGTAGTCACGTTGCGGAAACGTGGTGACAACGTTCCAGAAACACTGTTGGTACGTTACAGAAAACATTTCATAACGTTGGCGGGACGTTGTAAGAACAGTTTTGGGACGTCACGGCCACGTTACAGAAACGTTGTGATGACATTCAAATGCATGGTCGGATGACGTTGTCACGCCGTTGTCTGGAGTCTACAAAATTACGTTGTCACAACGATAAATCGGGACGTTGTGGTAACCATTTGACAACGTTTAAACGACGTTGTAACAACGGCAAATTGTTAGCTGGGAGGTCGTCCACGCTCTCATTCCTTCGATCCCATAGTGGGCAGGAGCCTGGAACCCACTGCAAGATTACTTCACAAAATTCAGCCATGTTCCACAAGGTCTTCTACAACTATCTCTGCACTGGGGGTGGAGGCCTCACCTCACCTGGGCCCAGTTTCACCAAGTGGGGTAATTTCGGCATGGGGTAGATTTCCATTCTACCCCATGGGGTAGAATCCAGTTTCACCATGCTCAAACTACCCCATGGGGTAGTTTCGGCGTCTCTTGTGAATGTTTGCTAAGCAAGCAGCATCAGCAAAACAATGGAACGTTTTGATTGGTCGATAATTTCATTTCACGACGGCGTGAAATGAAGAACACATTTGATTTGGCTTCTTGTATTTATCTACCAATCACCTTGGTAACGATTGCACCATGGCACCTCAGTTTCCAAGATTCACAACTTTATTGAGAAGGGACCGTGTATATCACACCACGGTGAGATTTACACAATACCGGCCATTTGTGTAAATCACACCCACCCCGGTGTGATATACACAAAATCTACTACGTAGTGTAAATCACACCCGGGTGAGGAATACACAGAGAGGGCAGCTGTGTGTATATCTCACCACGATGTGACGTCATAGCAACGCTGAACGTCCATTGGTCAGAGCAGTGACTCTGCTCGCCCATTGGTCAGATCAGACTAAGCACTACGAATATTCCGGCGGGATTCCGGGCGTCCTCTCTCTCGGAATCAGCTGACCGCCTGGCCTAATGGTGAAGGTCCTTGCACCATGATACGAATGTTGCGGGTTCGAGTCCCGTCGGTGCGGGCGCTTTTTCCCGCATTTTCGCTTTTCCTTGGTAGCGGTGGGTTCGCTGCCGACCGACAAGTTTAAAAGCACCAATACAATATGGAAAGCGACGTCTGAATGCTCGTGGCGAAGCGGTGCAGTGCCGAAGGCAATGCCTTAGGAGAGATTACAGGCAATGGTAAGTCAAATATTTTTAGGTTAAGTGGTTGTGTATCTGGCTTCAGGCCGAAGGCCTGAAGCCTGATGCACAACCACTTAACCTAAAAATATTTGACTTACCATTGCTTGCAATCTCTTCATGCGAGTACCTTCTTCCTCATCCACGGGTAGGCAAAAATCAGTAGGTCAGGTTAGGTTAGGTTAGGTTAGGTTAGGTTAGGTTAGGTTAGGTTGTTAGGTTAGGTTAGGTTAGGTTAGGTTAGGTTAGGTTAGGTCAGGTCAGGTCAGGTCTAAGGTTTGGTTAAGTGTCTTGTTAGTTGTTACCGTGCCGTAAATTAGTGCATTTTTTAGTATCGAATCCACCTTGATTGGCATTTTTGACGACTTTTAACTACGAATCTTTTGCATCAGATGCTTTTTATTTCTAATGTGCATTACAAAATACGCAAAATACATACAGTACAGATGCACGGCACATTTAACGCAACTTTATTGAGATATGCACAACAGCGACAAAAATAAAAAATAGATATGGAAAGTATCGAATCCACTTGACCTGGTATTTTTAACAACTGCTTATTACGAATTACTTGCACCATATGCTTGTTATTTCTAATGAGAATTACCTAGGTATGCACGACACATCCTCTTGCTGATTTAGGTACGGCATTTTTATCTTGATTTCAGTTGTTAGCGTTTTGACATTTGCTGGATATTTGCACATTGACCGTAAGGCATATAGGTACCTCAAATGATAATTTGAATAGATCACACAAGTTGAAGTACTATGATCATTTCAACAAGGCACAGCGTCAGCATGTAACCACCGTGAAGAATGTGCGTTTTTATTGTTTATATTTCAAGGCTTCCTCATCCGGTATTCAAGGTCACTGTTGAAGGAAACCCTTTAAAAGTTAACCCGCGAGTTGCTGGGGGGGGGGGGCGTTAAACGCCCCCACTTTTTTCGCCGGGCCATAGTATAAAAACGGCGCGCCGCAGGCGCGCCAAATTTTGGGTACCTGTAGGGAATTGATTGAAGTCTATTATGACAAAATTTCAAAAAAAAAATCGGTCGGAAAATTTTTGAGATATCGAGGTTTTAGTGACGTCATGATTTCTGAGTTTTCGACCAAAAACGACATATGTTCAAAAAATCATATAAAATCACGGAATAGACATACAGAAATGCCGTAAACGGCATTAGACTGCCAATACCATGAACAATCAAATGGCTATCTTCGATTATTGATTATCGTTTCGCATTTGCCAAAATCTTGATCTGATTCTTGGCAATTTCTCGTGACTACTTTACGACCATGATACATACATTTCTTAAATTGAACTTTTTGAGCCAAACACGTACACATATGATAAAATGAATGTCACCATCGTGTTCTACGCCCCAAATTACCCATAAAACATGTGTCACAAGCTGTGAATATCAGTTTTGATTTTCGGGGATATGTGCGTACCCGGTTGACCTGACCTTGACCCTGACCAGGCATCGGTAAAATCCTTTTTGAAAGGATTGCATTCCCAATCCACATTCCTAGTGCCGAAGTGGACTGCATTCCTACCCGCAATCCCCTTTTTCACTTGGATTGAGACCAAATCCGCAATCCTTTTTTGCAATCCTGTTGTATTATTATGTGCACTAGTGGATCTGGGGGAGGGAGGGGGGCATAGGGCCGTGCCTCCATCCCCAAATCACCCATTTCTAGTATCTAGTCTTGCGAGTGATTCCTATCTAAGGCACAGGTATTTTATGGGAAATATTTTTTGCCTCAAACACCCCCACATTGAAACCTCTACCCAACCAGTGTTTTATATTTTTTAAACTCGCCCTCAAATACGTAACTTTGCCAGTGGCGGCGGAAGGTAATTTTGGATGGGGGTGCAAAGTTTTCTCAAGGGGCCCCTCTGGAAGTATTGGCCCCCCCCCCTTCATTTTTTTTTTTTGAGTGATTATTATTGATTATGAAAAACGAAGATTTTGGAAAAGTATCCCCATACACACAAGTTCTGTAAAAGGTTTGAAATTGCAGTGTACCTACCTATCTCAAATAATGAAGGCATAAAGAAGCAAATGCAGCTAGTTTTTTTATCGGCTATTCTTTTAGTCTAGCCACCACCCGCAGCGTCTCAAACCACTTTTCTGGATCCGCAGTGAACCATTGAGGGCCCTACGAGACCGTTCCAAGAAGACCGTGTTTAGAAGCCCCTTGGAAACCGACCACATAGAGACTCCTCCAGAGACCTACACTCCCCAGACTGAATGAGCCCTCCGATCAAGGTCGGTCTCTTGAAAGTTGCTGAAAGGTTTCAGAAGGCAGTATAGGCTCGAAAGTCTTTTGAGGGCTCTCAGAAACCGGCATCGGACCCCAAAACAGCCTGTATGGAGGCCTTCCAAAGCCGGGATGGAGGCCACAGGAGCCGATGTTTAGCCTAAAGAGCCGGTATGGAGAACTGAATAGAGGAAAGGGGTCTCAGTGGGGCCTTCAGGGGCAAGCGTTTGAGCCCCAAAAGTATGTGTGGGGTCTTAGAGGCAGGTAGACCCCTGGGGTATGCACGGGGTCCCATGGGAGCTCGCGTGTGAGTCCAAATATTCGGCTGGCGGCTACTAGAACCAGCATGGGGATTCTTAGAATCCGCTTAGACCCACAGTTCATGGGCCATGATTCCCAAGAGTCGATGTAGGGGCCATAAAAGCCGGTGTAGGGCCCATGGCCCCATAAGTTCCGACATTGAGACTCTCAGAGGCCGGCGACGGGGCACAAGAGCAGATAAAGTGCCTTAACAAGCCGACATGGGGCCTGAGAATCTTGAGGGGGAGCCTGAGAACCCTGAGGGGTTGAGGGCCTGAGGAAGGGCCCTCAACTCCTCAGGGACCGTCCTGGGGTCCTCAGAAGTTGTTGTGAGGGCCCTTAGAAGCCTTCGAGAGGATCATCAGAGGTCGTCATACGGGTCTTTGGCCATAGTGAGGGTCTTCATGGGCCCTCAGATACCTTTGCAGGGCTCTCAGAGGCCTTGTTAAGACCGCTAGAGGCCATCGTTAGGGCCCTCAATAGACCGTTGCGCAGGACCCTCAGATGCCAGCATAGCCCCTGCAGCCTGGTTGTGTTGGGGCCCTCAGAGGCCGTCGCTGGGCCGTCTGAAGCCAAATGGGCCCTCCGACTTGAGTTGGGTCTAGGGCCGTCACGAGGGCCCTCAGAGACCGTCCTAGAGGCCCTCAGAGGCCAGCGGGGCCCCTGGAGTCCTGTGGGACCCTCAGCGGTCGTCATGAGGGCCCTTAGTGGTCGTTATAGGGCCCCAGAGGACAGAGGTCGTCGTGAGAGCCCTCAGAGATCATCGTAGGGGCCCTCAGAGGCCAGCGTGGTCCCTGGAGTCTCCTTGGGGCCCTGAAGTCTCTGTGGGACCATCAGCGGTCGTCATGAAGGCCCTTAGTGGCCGTTGTAGGGCCCCAGTGGACAGAGGTCGTGGGAGCCCTCAGAGATCGTCATAAAAGGGCCCTCTGAGGCCGTCGTGGGGGCCCTCAGATGCCGCATGGAGCACCAAACGCGGCTCGGAACACTTCTAGCCGGTGTGGGGGCCCCAAAGACTAGCATGGGGCGCTCCTAACCATAATTGGACATCCCGGATGATTCCACATCAGTGTTCGTTTCCCGATCACTGGTTTTCAGGAGAAAATGTATTGGATGGTGCGACGGGCCCCTTGTACGGATTTTGGGGGTGCAAAAAGATATGTTTGCACCCCCATGTTTTTCTATGGGGGTGCAGCTGCATCCCCTGCACCCCCTATTCCGCCGCCACTGAACTTTGCCCTTCCTATGTAGTTCATCAGCGTATATTATTTTGAGCGTTTAAATTAAAAGCGTTTAAATTATTTCAAGCTTAGATGTAAAGCCCTTGATAGCAAAGTACATTAAGCCGATCTAATAATTTTCAATCGCAACAAACCATTTCAAAGCACTAATCAAACACAATCCGGATTGGATTGCAAAAAATGGAAGTATGATGCAATCCAATCCGCAATCAAATCCTGTTTTTTTAATGGATTTCAAATTCAGGTGCAATCCACCAAAAAGGAATGCAATCAGGATTTTGCAATCCTGCAATCACAATCCTACCGATGCCTGACCCTGACCTATGCTTGACTGACCCCTACATGGGGCTGACACTCTTGTAGGCCTTATATGATGGATTGTGCACCGTTTTGACAGAGTTTATGACGAGAGGCGCTCATTGCGAAGTCCTGAAGTCCATGCTACTGAAAGCCCGATTTCAGGTGTTTGACCTGACCTTGACCCGACCTGTGACCTCAAAACTCAACTTTAAAGTACTCATCTGAAGCGTCTCGTCGCGTTCTTTCGTTTGCCGCCTCGTGCGTTTCGCTGCGCCTATTGGTTCTCGAGTTATCGGCTGGGGGCGTTTAACGCCCCCCCCCCCCCCCAGCAAACGGTGGGTGGCGAAATACCCCAGCAACTGCCGGGCTAAAAAAGTAAAATTCCTAGCATTTAGCTATGGGCGACATCTATAATACTTGTTTTCGTCTTGCAGATCACAAGAATAGGTGGCGCAGGCTATACATGCAGTAAAATACTTGGATGAAACTTGAAGTATGTTATGAATAATGCATACTCAAACTTGACAGGTGATTGGTCTTCAATAAATGATGTTCTGATTATTGTTTTACTGTTAATTCTTGCTCACAATTAGTATTATATTCACAAATTACCCCACGAATGTCTGCCGTAATTTCGGTCGGATATTTGGGGTAGAACCGACGACAACCAGCTGATTGATTGGCTTGTTCAGTTGCTCACGGACCGTGAGCATCTGTTTGCATGGCAAATTTGGGGTAAAATAAAAACTACCCCATGGGGTAGTTTGGAAGTGGCCAATCAGAACTTACCCCACTTGGTGAAACTGGTTTGGGGTAGTTTCGCCGAAACTACCCCAAATAGAGCTTGGTGAAACTGGGCCCTGGGCGAACGCTATACTGAATAGACTCAGGGCGGCTCAAAAGTCTGAGCACGTGAAGACCGGGGCAGGGGGCGTCAGGTCCCGAACCCTCTCCAGAGCCACCTGCAGGGTGAATCTGCACCTAGATTGACCAGCGAGCCGAAAAATTTGGTGACTGTCACTGCCATTGGCCAAAAAACTACGAGGCCACCCTGTGCTGATAAATTCAATGGACGCCATGCACTGAATTTAGCGCATGCAAAGTTATGCTGTACGCACGCTGAAATTTTGCAGCAATCCCATCACTACACCGGACATACTTGGCATAACGTGTTTTTTCCAGTCTGGTGTCAAGGAACATCCTTACAAGCTACAAGGGCAGTGCAGGAAGGGTGTGAGCGACTCTTGTCAATGTTAGGCAGGTTAAAGTGGCGGCGAGTTCAATGATTCATCAGGCAGCGCAGCGCGTCAGCATTAGAGGAGTTAGAGGGGCTCTGTAAACAAGCCGAAGCAGTATAAAAACATTAAAGGATGTAAGTCGGAAAGAAAGCACATTTGGAACAGCTGGTTGTGTCAAGTAAATTTATTATTGCTACCTTTCGTGGCTCCCTCCTTCTTCACTTCAAGTAAAATAAGGAAAAACTCGGATAATTCACGACACTCCTTTGCTATGAAGAAAGTCAAGCAAACAAAATTCAGCGTGTTCTTTCTGGAGGACTACAGCAATGCAGGGTATAAAGAGACCAATAGAGGCCCACTTTTAGAGGGAAATATTTTGCATCTCATCCACGCAACCTCTATCAGAACACGTTTTCACGAAACAAATGCGCTAGATATGCCTACACTTTTCAAGCTTTTTTTCGTATCTTATGTCAAATTACAAAAAAAGAAATTATCTTTAATTAGCAGCATATTATTAAATTCAAAGATATATATTTGTTACATTTGAATCTATCATTGACAAAAATAAAGCATTTGCAAAAAACAAATGTTTTGTAATACTATATGACGTCATTATTGACTTAAAATTATTTTGTGCGCCTGCAAAACAATACATCGGTCTTGAAGCGAGATTGCGCACGAAGTGGTGGCTCCTCTTCTTGTCCTCTTCTCTCTCATCCATCACCACGCAAATTTGTTTTTATTTCAATTTTGATTTATAAGTCAAGCCAGGAGTGGTTGAGGAAGTGATAACCGGGCTTAAATACAAGAATTCGTGGCGACCCGTAAGCAAGCATAACCTTGAGCTTGTTCGTCGTTGGAGGAAGGCATACCGAATACAACCTACAACTTGAAAGAGCAAGATCAAGATACATCAACATTCACATGAGATTGAAGATGTGTTCTTGCCTCAACTTCTTTTTACCAAGCTCAACCTTTCTCAGAAATTGAAATTGAGGGCGATGCAGCAAATATTTATCTATTCCATTTCCCAAATCCACTTGTTTTCATAGATATGCAGCATACACACTTATGATGCTTGCTTGGGTCGGACAGAAACTTTGTCGACTGCTACGAAAGCCACCTGTTCTGGCTTTTATCTTGCTGTTGTCACTAATCTATTGTTTAATGAGCTTGCTTGATCAGGTGAGTTTGTTATGTCTGCTTTTATTTTTTTATGTTTAGAAATGTGTAAGCTTCCTAATATTACGGCTATTATTTTTCAGTTTAAGTACCAATGCTATGCTAAATCAAAATGGTAGAATTGGTATGAATGACTATTGACAAGTGAGATGCATGTTGGTGCTCCCTGTTGTGATGTGTAGGTATAATGATACATAGATTTATCATTTGAATTGACATCAACTCTACAATTCAATTCAAATTGACTTTTTTGTCACTAATTTGGATTCATTTTATTGCATGAAGGTTTTTCTTTTCCTCAGATTTATACTATCTAAGAAATAACACCTATGAGTAGACTAGATCTGTCCTGTGCATATTATAGTTTCATTTTTCCTGGTTATAACTGGTGATATGGCCTGATTGGCCTGTTTCTATGTTGTAATTGATAATTGGCTTATCATCAACCATATCTGACCTCACAAGACCAGACTATAGCAGACTGAGATATCTGTAGGCTGTGCAGACCACAGGGAATTTAGTGACCACACATCTTGTCTGTGTGACCTTGTCTTGCCTGTGTAATATGTTTTGTGTATGTTCAGTCTACAGGGATATGCCTGCTTAGAAGATCCATGTTTTTAGGTATTTCTGGGTGTGATTTGGCCTGATTTATGTCTGAACAGAAGACCTTGAGTCTGTCCATCTCTGACCTGGCCTGGCCCTCTGCCTGTACAGACTACAGAGGGTGTGTCTGTGTATTCTATAGAGCATTGCCATTCCCAGGTTGATCCTGACGGTCCTCTGTCTGTGCAGAGAGTCCTATGTCTCTCTAGGTATGTCCTGACATTAATGACACCCTTTCAGAGGCTGCTGACCCTGTCCAGCTCAGACCCAGATGACCCGTCCGCGCGCCCTCCGATCAACCCGTCTCTGATCCTGGAGTCGGTCCGCCCGGACGGCAACACGACCGACGATCCCGGCCCGGTGGCGCTCAGCTGCCGAAACTCAGTCCAGGGCATCGAGCTCATCGCCGACGACAGAGGTGGGCCGGCGGGGAGGGGGCAGAGGCGGGCGAGTAGGGGAGGGGACAGAGGTGGGCGAGTAGGGGACAGAGGCGGGCGGGCGGGGGGAGGGGACAGAGGTGGGCGGGCGGGGAGGGGGCAGAGGCGGGCGAGTAGGGGACAGAGGCGGGCGGGCGGGGAGGGGGCAGAGGTGGGCGGGCGGGGAGGGGGCAGAGGTGGGCGGGTGGGGGAAGGGGGCAGAGGTGGGCGGGCGAGGGAGGGGACAGAGACGGGCGAGCAAGGGTCAGAGGTGGGCGGGCGGGGAGGGGGCAGAGGTGGGCGAGTAGGGGACAGAGGCGGGCGGGCAGGGGAGGGGACAGAGACGGGCGGGCGGTGAGGGGACAGAGGTGGGCGGGCGGGGAGGGGGCAGAGGTGGGCGGGCGGGGGAAGGGGGCAGAGGTGGGCGGGCTGGGGACAGAGGTGGGCGGGCGGGGAGGGGGCAGAGACGGGCGAGTAGGGGACAGAGGTGGGCGGGCGGGGGGAGGGGACAGAGGCGGGCGAGCGGGAGGGAGGGGACAGAGGCGGGCGGGCGGGGAGGGGACAGAGGTGGGCGGGCGGGGAGGGGGCAGAGACGGGCGGGCGGTGAGGGGACAGAGGTGGGCGAGTAGGGGACAGAGGCGGGCGGGTGGGGGGAGGGGACAGAGGCGGGCGGGCGGGGGAGGGGACAGAGGTGGGCGGGCGAGGGAGGGGACAGAGGTGGGCGGGCGAGGGAGGGGACAGAGGTGGGCGGGTGGGGGAGGGGGCAGAGGTGGGCGGGCGGGGAGGGGGCAGAGGTGGGCGGGCGAGGGAGGGGGCAGAGGTGGGCGGGCGAGGGAGGGGACAGAGGTGGGCGGGCGGGGAGGGGGCAGAGACGGGCGGGCGGTGAGGGGACAGAGGTGGGCGGGCAGGGAGGGGGCAGAGACGGGCGAGTAGGGGACAGAGGTGGGCGGGCGGTGGAGGGGACAGAGGCGGGCGGGCGGGGGAGGGGACAGAGGTGGGCGGGCGGGGGAGGGGACAGAGGTGGGCGGACGGTGAGGGGGCAGAGGCGGGCGAGCGGGAGGGAGGGGACAGATGTTGGCGAGCGGGGGAGGGGACAGAGGTGACCGGGCGGGGGAGGGGACAGAGGTAGGCGGGCGGGGGGAGGGGACAGAGGCGGGCGAGCGGGGGAGGGGACAGAGGTGACCGGGCGGGGGGAGGGGACAGAGGTGGGCGTGCGGGGGAGGGGACAGAGGCGGACGGACGGTGAGGGGGCAGAGGCGGGCGAGTAGGAGTCACAGGTGGGTGTGCTGAGGTCAGGGGTGGATGTGGGGGTCAGAGGGGGAGTGCGCTGAGGGCAGAGGTCAGAAGATACTGGTCTGGCATCAATTACACTGATGCGGTGAAATAAATTATGTTGGATTATGTTGGATACTAATGATATCGGTTGACTGTGACAGACGGAGTTGAGCAACCCAAAGATGGAGCGTTGCTCGTTCCGTCTTTAACGCGGGATTTCCTACGCGGAGCAGTCCTTTCGAAATCAACTACAGACCTTCATTTGAAGTACATAGATAGAATGTATTTCCATGACGTATCCAAGTTTCGGCCACCGTCTCCGTTGTCGCCGCGCCCCTGACCGCCCCCCCCCCCGCCCCCCAGGTCACGTGTGTGAACGGCGGCACCTGGTGAGCACTGGCTGCTGCGACACGGAGATACCGTCCACGCGGCGCTACCAGTGTGACTCGTGCTCGGAGCATGGCTGCTGCAGCGTCTACGAGCACTGCATCTCCTGCTGTCTCCACCCGGACAAGGTAGCCGCCGACCGCGTCCCCGGAGTGACGTACTCAGCAGTGCACATACCGAGTACAGGGCACGGGGCGTGGTTCAGGACCGGGTCGAGCACGGGGCTGTTTATCGGACCGTAAATGACTCGGCTTTTGGCTTTGAGTGATGGCCTCGCCGCACTTTGTTCGCTTGTGTTTGTAATTTAATGAAGCATGACTTAACACTCGTGGTCGTAGGTATTGCTGAATTGCTGAATAGTTATGTGCGGTATGGTCGCGCGCACACCGCACACCGCACCGCACGAGTCGTCAGGCTTGCTTGGCTGTTTTCGTCTAACCCTCCTCGTTTCCGTTCCGCAGAAGCCGCTGCTGCACACGGTTCTCGGTAAGGCGTCCCAGCACCGGTACAACCTGGTCTACTCGTCCGTGACGGACCAGTTCGAGCTGTGTCTCACCAAGTGCCGCACCAGCTCACTGAGTGTGCTCCACCAGAACGTCTATAGGAACGCGCGCATGAAGTTCTGCTACGGTGTAATGGCGCCGCCGCTGGACAGGACTGAGTGAGTGAGCCGGGACTGCCCCGGGCAGAGCGGTGTTCGTGCGTCTGCGGCGACTGCAGGCAGAGTGATGGGGAGGGAGGGCTGGCCGCCATCGGGCTGCTGCTGCTGAAGGTACAAATCTCGCCGACCGCTGGACGTCGTCCTATAACTGTGCTGAGTGGCGTGGAGCACTGACGCCTCCTTACGCCGCTGGTCGCGGTCGGCTAATGAACTCCCAGAGACGGCGGCTCTGCGGTCTCTGTCCTGGTCACAACGCTGTGATGCCGCGTACCCGAGCGGCGGAGACCGTCCTCCGCTGCTCTGAGGACACCGAGTGGGTGCGCGGGGTCCGCCGCCCGCTGCCGTTATGAAGTCAGTGCCACGGGCCTCGATCGGCCTCAGCGGCCCCTCTGGTGATCGGTGCCAAAGTTTTACACGACACTCCCGGCCGCCTGCGCTGCGGGCTGGAGGAATGGTGCTGGTTTTAGGTTGAAGGTTCTTTTGTCGGCTGATCATGTCTGGTTCGGCGCCGCAGCCTTTCTGAGTAGAACCTCAATCCTACGCGTTGCGTCATTGCCAGTCGTCCCACGCACCGTTACGTCGTTTTTACACGCTACTGTAGAACATTCCTTTTATTCGGCGCAAGAGCTTATTTCGTTTTGCGACACTCACCACTGGTGTGTATGTTTGTGACCAGGCGATCTGCTGGGTTAACGTGGACTACTTGCGTGTAATGTGGACACTTCTGCTATTCGCACTGTTATCAGTTATCGAGCTGCGTGCAATCTCCGTTGCGGTACTGAACGTTTTAACCTGTGACTCGAGGTGATCTGGTAGAGACAGCCCCTGCGCTGCTCAATGCCCACTGCGATAATAAACATTAGAGTATACGTCATTACTCCCATGTCCAGTGCGATAATACACATATTGATGAATCTACAACTGTCCTTATGGCGCACTTTCCGTGCCCGAGCGTGGTTAGAGGTCCTGTTGGCACTCTGCCAGCAGCCGTCTGGCCTCCTGACTAGCCGATGTGTTAGTTATGTCTGGTCTGGCACTAATCAGTGATCTTGTCCCCACCGTCGGGTCAGCCAGGTGTCATCGCTGACCTGCGCCCGCTATCTGACCTGGCATCTCTGTTTTCTAATCGACCCTCGTCTAGTCAGTAAGCAGGTGCATTCTGCGAGGGTCTGCGCACGCTGCGACGGTGTCCATGGCCTTGTCTGTGACCTGACTTGGACGGTCGCAGTGGTGCACACTGCACAGGGTTCTCGACTGGCTGGTGGTGTGTCTCGACAGGGTTGGTCGGGGCACGATAGCCTGACCGGTCAACTTGGAGGTGTGAGTGGCACGCACGGCGAATGGTGTCAGTGTCTGGTTGTGACCCATCAGTGCAGTGTCGGTGCCGGACCCCGTAAGGCGCGGCGCGCGGCCGGTGATGGGCTCCTGCGGCAGTCGCCGGCCGTCCCCGGTCCTGGCCGACTCGTCCCTGCTCTCCGGCACGGCGTTGTTCCGCGCGCGGCCGCTGCCGGTGGCCTGGAGCCAGGTCCGAGTCACGGGCTACCCGCTGCACGGCCGGCCGGCGCCGCGGCGCGAGCACCAGCAGCAGCCCCGTCTGTTCGGCGTGCCGGACGGCGCCGGGGAGGGAGCGGAAGGCGGCGAGCCCCACCCGCTGGCGGACAGCGCCCGGGACAGCGCCCACTCCGCCCGGCCCGCCCGGTCGCCGACCTTTGACGAGCTCCCCACGATGGTGCTCCAGGAGCCGTGGACGCTCCAGGATACCATCTCGCTGGAGGCGCTGCCGCCACCGACGCCGTACGTCCGCGGCATCGACCTCGACGATGACGTCAGTCTAGAGGTGCCGGACGAAACGCAGCTGGGCGGCGCGAGCGACATCTACAGTGAGGATTCACCACATCAAGTTCCGGTTACGTCCGCTGCATGACACTGCTATCTAGAGGGCCGTCGCGAAGAAATTGGGAATGTGATAATCCACCATGAGATCGGCGAGAGTGGCGTTGTAAAAGTTCGAGAACACTGGATGGACTGTATTTTGCTCACTTGCAATAATCATCAATAACTATATGCGATGTCTCAACTTTCACTTTACTTACCTTATCAACTGAAACCCTGAACTACGAGTGTTGAGCTGATTTTGTACGGGTAGCGCCTAGACAGATATGCAGTAGGCACCGTTTTGGCTTTGGAGCTTTGATTGTTGCAGAGCTTGACATGGGCAAACTAGCTTTGACACTTGATTATGACAGCTGTGCAGGTGACTCTCTGGAGCGGACATTGAACCGGTCGGTCCTTGTCAAATAAACATCGTTGTACTCGCAGCATCCAGCGCTCATTCAACCGTCCGCCTAACGTCATCCAACCGTCTACCGTAAATGCGGGCGCAAAATGGTCTTTGTGGTTGGCGCGCCCTAAAGCCCTAACAAATAAACAAACAAGTAATCGTCTACTGTCAGCGACTCAGCCAGCACATCAAAAAGTCGATAACATAAACGAAGCTGATGAAGTGAAACGGCATTTGTTGCAATAAAAAACAATAATATTTATATATCTCCTTGTTATCCGGCTTTCACGATTTGTGCAATGCGGATGTTAATAGCTTTTCAGCACTTATGGAATTGTAGCCGGCCGTCCGTTCCGCTTTGAAGCTCAGTCGGCACTCGGTGCAAGTCGTCACGGCTATGCACCGTCGCTACCCAACACCGCCTCCCCCCCCCCCCCCCCTCCAGCGGTCGTCGGTGCGCCGCTGGCCGCCGCTGTTGGTGTGATTGTTTGAGCGTCGCCCAGTTACCGTCCTCGGGAGGGAGGGGCGGGTCGGCGCCCCGGGCGACTCGGCCGGGCTGTCGGCTGGCTGCGGCCGAACCGGGGAGCCGCGCGGTGGACGCCAGGTCAGGTGTGACGGACGGGATCGAGAGCAGCGATGGGGGCAGAGGCAGCGCCTGGGGCGCCGGCTCAGCCGGACGCGCTCTTCACGGAGCCGTGGATGGCCAACTGCGCCCAGCAGGTCAACTTCCCGAACCCGGCCTGTCAAAAGGTGAGCCGCCTGGCACATGCCAATTGCCAAATGGCCTTACGCAATAGCTTATGCATTATGCAATCACTGCCTGCCGCCCTTTGGATGTTATGTTTGTTGGTTTGAGGTTGTGGGTATGGGGCACTTTCGTGCAAGGGGTGGGCACTTCCATGCACCCCGCAAAGCTCGAGGAATTACCGGGCATTACCAGAAATTTACCAAAAGAACAGGCGCGTAACCACCACTGGGGACCGGTCCCCAGTAACTTGTGGGTTACTGGGGACAGTCCCCAGTAAAACCAACGACCTTCTCAATTTGCTTGAATAGCCAAATATTGTCTCTAAATCGACGTGAAGAGTAATATGTAGTCAACGGAAGACAAAACTATGGATGTTTTGTTTAGCCCGCGCCCGAATGGGCCTCTCAGCCAGCTTTGCCATGGCGGGGGCCTTTTTGGCCACACCAGATCATCTCGGAAACTAAGCAAGCTATAGAAAGACGCAGTAAAAAGCAACATATAGCTTGCTACAGGATCTTTCATAATTATCTAGGAAATTTTTGAGGAAGTAACCAAAGGTAAATTTTTACGAACTTTTGTTCCCGATTTTGACAGCTTTTCACACATCGGTACATATACGTAAGTCGGGAACCAATAGAGCTGCAGTGCTGCGGGAAATCGCATTCGATAGCTCTTTCAAAGGTCATTATGAATAATGCTCTCAGATTTGACCTAAGGTCAATGGTTTAGCCTCCAGAGGCAAAAACTATCAAAAGTTGGCGTTTTTGCGGAAACGGTTTTTGTATCATAACTTTTGACTCCAAGCTTGTATGACGCTGATTTTACCGGTATCGCGTTTGTCTCGTCGAGACGCGTCTAATGAACATTGAAACTTTTTATGTAGTGAGGTCACTTGACCTGACCTGGTGACCTGACCTTAACCCTCGCCCGCACATGGGGGGGGGGTGGTTGCCACCCCCCCAGGCAGTCTTTCTGCTCTGCACAACATTTTTAGAGCTAGAAGGCTGATTTTTCGTATAGCTGCTCGTCTATCCTTTCTTGATATCCACTGAAAATTTCAAGTTTCTGTGATGTTTGGTTTCGGAGATATGACCTTGTTTTTCAGGTCATGTCATGACCCAAATGGCCAATTCTCAACATCTTGCGTTTGCCATGGGCCTTGTGAGCTTTTGACACCCTGATTTCGGCCTTTTTTGCCAGTCTTACCTCCCACCTATCATGGAACATGTTGTTCGACGATGTACAGGGGTCAAGATCAGGGTCAAGGTCAACCTAGGTCATCTAAAATAATTGCGTTTTAGGCAAGCTGAATTTACTTTTTGTGAAGTTTTTTGACTGCATTTTTGGTAAAAGCTTCACAGATCATGATTTCATGTGATATGGACCCAAAAACAATCGGTGCACACATCAGTATACACACAGACACACACAGACATACAAACACATGTAATTGACCTTGACCTAACTTGACCTGAAATGACCTCAGCAGCAAAATTCTGGTCGGATAGTGTGACAAAGAGGTTCTAGCTGGCTTGGCACCAGAAAACAGCATCGTCATCGGTATTTGATAAGCAGCGCACTTGATATCCAACGGTGACCCAAAACAGCAACATTTTTTAGTTTGACCTGACCTGGAAGGTCAATGACTGACCTGAGAAGGTAAAACTGGGTATCATTGGATTCGTCTCTTCCCAAAGAATCTTTTTGGTCTTTACTGCTAAGCTCTATCTCCAACAGGAACGAAATGGCGCGGGGGGTGGCAACCACCCCCCCCCCCCCCCCATGTGCGTTCTAGGATGGGAAAATGGCATGTGCGGGCGAGGGTTAAGTGAGCTGGGTCTGAAATTTTCACAACCTATGTAGAAAAGATGAATGAAAAGGTGTGCCAAAAACGGCGGCGGGAAGCGCCGCCGTTTTTGAGATATTCGCGAAAAACCGTAGTTAACCCCGGACCCCCCCCCCCAGCGTAAAACCGTAATAAACCCCACCGTAAACCCCCCAGCAGGGCGCGGGTTTTAAAATCGTGATTCGAAGTGACATACCGATAATGTTATCAACCAAAGTTGCGCATACTTGGCCATTGCGTTTGGACGTAGGTAATTAATAAGACCAGTTATAAACGGCACCTGCTCAATAAATCAATCATACCTGGGCGGAGACCAGATAAGCAGCATTGTGAGAAAGGTTTTAGAGGCTCTTGCGACCAAGAATCACTCAAAACACCATGTAATTAATGAGCGACATGCATTGCACCTTCACGTGCACATGCACCTTCCGCGAATACACATCACCGCTGTTCAAAGCGTAGGTATGCCCAGGCACTTTGGCTGCGTGTGCAACGGGAGAGGAAGGGGGGGAGGCTATCAAATTATGTGTCTGTATCTCGAAGGTTAGAAGCTGGAATATGGATTATGCATGACAGGTTGAATAATGATGTTAGCAATAAACTGATTTATGCAAAAAGAAAACATAATACAAAAATGTGTTTTAAAACAAGCAAAACTTCGTTTCACAGAACGTTGATCACGAAAAATATATTTAATTTATCGGTACAAATATGGGTAGCTGATTAAAGCACACGGTAGACGATTTATAGAAAGCATAGGTATTTGTTCCGACATATCAGGGCCTATTTTAACATGTTAACTGGGGGGGCAAATGCCCCCGCACTCAACAGAATTGCCCCCCTAGTCGTCGAGATTTGCCCACTATAAAAATGGGCATAAAGGAACAGGGTGACAAACATACTACGTAACTACTGTGACTTGTTTTGCAATGGATGTCAAATGAGTCAGTCTGTAAGTAATGACCAGTGGTGTATCTAAGGGTGGGTCATATGGGTCATGACCCCCCACCCTCTTGGGGCCCGGGGACACCACAGGCCTGCCAGGGGCACCACCGGCCTGTCAGGGGCACCACAGGCCTGTTGGGAGCACCATCAACCTAGCAAGAGCACCATAGGTCTGCCAGGGGCACCACAGACCTGCCAGGGGCCCCACCGGCCTCGCAGGGGCACCACCTTGGGCCTGTCAGGGGTACCACCACAGGCCCGCCAGGGGCACCATAGGCCTGCCAGAGGCACCATAGGCCTAGCAAGGGCGCCACGGACCTGTCAGGGGCACCAGAGGCCTAGTATGGACACCACATGCCTGGCAGGGACACCACCGGCCTCGCAGGGACTGGGACACCTTGGGCCTGTTAGTGGCACCACGTGCCTGTCGGGGACACTCCAGGCTTGTCAGGAGCACCACAGTCCTGTCAGGGCCCAGGGGCACCACCGGCCTCACGTGGACACCACCGGCCTCGCAAAGGCATCATGGGCCTGTCAGGGGCACCACGGGCCTGTCGTTGGAACTTCAGGCTTGTCAGGGGCACCACAGTTCTTTCAGATGCACCGGCGGCCTAGCACCATGGCACCATGTTTGGCCGAGGTCGCGATTCGGCGTATGTCGCCTCGCATTAGCCGCGCGTTTGCAGTCTTTTCGTGGTTTCAAACGTTCAAACATGGGATATGATGTAGCTCCCATGCATTAGGGTGGGTGTCAAGATCACCGGAAGGTCAGGTCAGATCATTTACCTTTGATGACCTCGGTTCACATTTTCGAGTTTTATATGTTTCTACTTTCTAGGCTAGTTTTTGGAGCTGAATTCGAATTAAGCAACCATTTGACCATTTACGAAGTAGTTTTGGTGCCTTCGTAACATGTTACGAAGCTGTCAGAGGCGGTTGCCACCTACTACAAATACCCGGCAAAACCCTTACTGGTTGACCTGACCTGACCTGACCTGGCCTAAATGCATGAAGACATCATCTATGATCATAACTAACATGATATTCGTGATCAGCACCCCGAAAAACCATAGCAGCCACTCTTTACGACGCTCTAACAGGTCCCGATTTTCCCGACTTTTGGGTCAATGACCTGACCTGGAAGGTCAACCGATGACCTAGGACCTTAAAATTGGGTATAATCGGCTTCCTTTTATCAGGGCAACACGGTCGTTTTTTCCGCGAAGCTCTAGCTCGATCAGGGGCGAAACGGCAAGGGTGAGGGTCCAACGGACCCCCCCCCCCCCCTATACGCTCGCTACTGGAAACACCAATACGGGCGAGGGTTAATGGATTATTAAAGACAATTTTCCAGGTTGCCCCCCCCAGTCAAATTCCCTTAAAATAGGCTCTGCGACATATAGGTACTACTACCGGTCATAAAATGATGTTAGTGCCTACACCAGTGATGAGGTTTATGCAAAAACTTGGTGTGCTTTCAACATACTAAATATACATTCGCATTAATTATTTGCATCGTTCACCGGAATACCAACTGGAAAGGACAATATAGCTAACATAGGAAGTCAACACCAAATTTGCAATTAAAATCCACAAAATTATCATTTGTTCGGTATTGCTGTTCTTTATGCAGCGTCAGTATTTTCACTTATATAAAAATCAAAACGTCCGTATGTATGTATGTGACGCGTCCGTCACGCTTGGCGGGCTATTGCTGTGGAACGGTGCGGGCTACCGGGGTGAAATTTTCGACGTAAGTCAGAGGCGTGCATCTGTTTGTCGTATCAACTTTTCGAGGGGGTGCGATCGGCGGTTTGCACGTGGCGGGCGAATCTTTGCGGGATTTTGGGCCGCGGCCGGCGCCGAGCAGTGAGCACGTGCCGTAGGCTCAGTTTCTTCGCTTGCAAAACTGAGCGAAATCAGAGCCGGCAGGTCGTTGACCTTTGGCAATGAATACCGGAACAGAGCACCGCCGGCCAAGAGGAGACGCCAAATTTATTATTGCAATTACTCGGCCGCTACTGGGCCGATTTTAATGAAAATTGATTTATCACGCTGCGCGTAATGCTGTCCCTCTAGTTCACTTATATAAAAATCAAAACGTCCGTATGTAACGCGTCAGTCACGCTTGGCGGGCTATTGCTCCGGAACGGTGCGGGCTACGGGGGTGAAATTTTCGACACAAGTCGGGCGCGTGCATCTGTTTGTTGTATTAAATTTTGGAGGGGTGCGTGCAGCGGTGTGCACGTGGCGGGCGCATCTTTGCGGAATTTTGGCCGCGGCCGGCGCCGATCAGAGAGCACGCGCATTAGGCTCAGTTTCTTCGCTTGCCAAACTGGGTGAACTCAGAGCCGGAAGGTCACTGACCTTTGGCAATGAATACCGGAACAGAGCACCGCCGGCCAGGAGGAGACGCCAAATTTATTCTGGCAATAACTCGGCCGTTACTGGGCCGATTTTAATGAAAATTGATTTATTACGCTGCGCGTAATGCTGTCCCTCTAGTTACTTATATAAAAATCAAAATGTCTGTACGTATGTAACGCGTCCGTCACGCTTGGCGGGCTATTGCTCCGGAACGGTGCGGGCTACGGGGGTGAAATTTTGGACTTAAGTCGGACGCGTGCATCTGTTTGTTGTATTAAATTTTGGTGGGGGTGGGTGCGGTGGTTTGCACGTGGCGGGCGCATCTTTGCGGGATTTTGGGCCGCGGCCGGCGCCGAGCAGACGGCACGTGCCGTATAGGCTCAGTTTCTTCGCTGCAAAACTGAGTGAAATTAAAGCCGGAAGGTCACTGACCTTTGGCAATGAATACCGGAACAGAGCACCGCCGGCCAGGAGGAGACGCCAAATTTATTCTGGCCATAACTCGGCCGCTACTGGGCCGATTTTAATGAAAATTGATTTATTACGCTGCGCGTAATGCTGTCCCTCTAGTCTCTTCTAAAAACTATTTTATCCCGAACAGCGTATTGACTTGACTTTTAAGGAACAAATAGACAATGAAGTCTCATGCCAAGCTATATACCTATTTTAAAAGGATTAAAAAACTCTCTTGAAGCCTGAACGTATTGATGCTGTTTTTATGTTAATATGAATTTTACAACAAAAAAAAACTTAGTTAACTTTTGCCTCAAATGCTAACAAAACCCTGCAGGTGAGGAACTATCGCCTTAACTTTTCCGTCCTCAGGCATTTACGTAGACATGTGGGGGAAAAGTTTTTATCAAACTGAGGTTCTGCAAGGATCTATAATAAAAGCTGATGAAATAGATAACGTTGCAGGCTTCGACTTAAACTCGTTTTCCTACCAAAACCATTTCTTAATGGATTCTCAAAAAAGCAAAAGATGATCATACGACTATGCATGATAACGTTTCTTAATTCCTCGAAGACACATCTCACGGACTAGACTAATTGTAAAATAGCTGGGTAAGTTGACAATTGACATGGCTAGCCATTGTGCTAGGTGGCATTCATTTCTGCCTTTTACTAATATAATGGTGTGCTGCAAGATAAGTCGCATTCCTGAGTCTAATTTTACACAACACAGGCATGCAGGCTGCAACTGAGGCTACTGCTTCCTTAGTTTACGTCGCAAATGCCATGCCGGGAGGGGGTGCATTTTTAGCTGGTTGGGTGTTTTTAGAAGATGCGGGCATGTCCGGTCATATGCTCGTTTATACGCCCCCCCCCCTTCCCTCCACAGCTATGGAGGATACACAGCCCAAGCTCAGAGCTGAGGAGTGCCATTTCTGCAAGAACCTGTCTCAGGGCTCAGATATGGCAAAAATGTGATTATCTTGAGCGTTGAGCATTGTGCAAACTCCTAACACTTTTTAATATTTTAATTTTAAATCAATTTTTTAGTTTAGAGGTTCATAACGGCGTAGGTAGAGCTAGGCACGTAACTACCTGTAACACTTCACCTACGCAGCATATACCAATACAACTCTGGTGCAAAAGTTAAGAGGTGTTTGGCATACCCACCTCATACTCTACCTATACCGGTACCTACATACCCGGTGTATATATACGGTATACCTCTAAACCACAAAGTCGATTTGACGAGAGACGCACAATACCAGGTTCTTAAGTTCATGCTTCTGAAAGCCCGATTTCAAGTGTTTGACCTGACCTTGACACGACCCGTGAGTTCGAAGTTCAACTTTAAAGTAGGTAGGTACTCATCAAAAGCGTCTCGTCGCGTTCTCTCGCTGGGGTTATTAGCGGGGGGCGTTAAGCGCCCCCCCCCCCCGGCAAGTGGTGGGTGACGAAATACCCCAGCAAAGTTGCTGGGGCACCAGCAAAGTTGCTGGGGCATTTCGTCAGTTCTGTCTGGTTCGACAGTTCTGTCGGGTTAATACATTCCTGCCCGGGGCTGGGAAAATTTAATGGTGTCACCGAGTTTTTTAATTGAAAGTACCGAGGGCCGGTAGGCCCGAGGTACTTTCGATTAAAATACGAGGTGACACCTTTAAATTTTCCCAGCTCAGGGCAGGAAGCTATTTCCCATACATGCGTACCATGGGAGCGTTGCAATGTTTTGGAGGAACCAAAACGCCCCAATTTGAACCTTGTTGAGTCTTTCGTGGCTATGGTTTGTTGCGAAATAGCGTCAAAGTTTAAGTTTCATATGGTGATGTTTCACTTTATTCATGACAAATAATAAAATCCTTGCATCAAACACAATATAGGTAGGTATATCATAAGCCAATCAAATAAAATGGACGATGATAGGTAAAATGAAGTTATAAGGAGCAAAATGATGCTCTTCAACTTTATGATGTGACGTCATTCATAATGACGTCAGATGTGACGTCATTCATAATGACGTCATATATTTGAGAGGTGCAGGAAAACGTCGAGGGGTGCAGGAAAACGTCGAAAGGTGCAGGAAAACATATTTTCCTGCATGTCTCGGAAACCAATCAGCATTGACTTTTCGTATGTTTCAAAAGTGCAGTATAATGCACGTGCCATTTTAATGCCTGGCTTTCTCGATTTAAACGTGCAATGTTGCATGTATGGGAAAATCTCAGCATACCGGTGGCCCAGAAAAACGTTTCCAACTTTAAATCTGCAATATTTCTTGGAAAGTGATAAAGATACGACATCGAAACCTCGGATATGTCAATGCCATATGTATTTTCAGTTAATAGTGAGAATTTTATGCAATTCGGTGAATCTCTTTTTGAGCCGTTCGTGTTTCTAATATGCCATGTAAAAATTGCTTTTTTGCTCACGTAGACAAAATATTTAACCCGCGCCCCACTGGGGTCTGTGTATAACACGCCCTACTGGGGGGGGGGGGGGGGCTATTCATAGCCCCCCCTCCTAACTCCGAAACTACTGGGCCGATCGTCAAAATTCAAACGGCATCTGATAGCCCCGGAAAAACTGTCGAGCGAAACCTAATTTCATTGACCTCGAGGTCACCGATGACGTCACAGGTCAGGTCAAAATAAAAATTATTAGCACTTTGGCTTGTTCACATTTTGGGCTCTGGCCGCCGTCTTACAAGTCAGATCAGGCTCATTTTTGGTTTCCACACTCGTGAACAGATGCTCTAGATACCTTGAGGGTACCAAACTTGTACTTTGATTTTCAGGTCAGGGTCAGGTCATCACAGGTCACGAAAATATTATATCATGCGTCGGTCACGTGACACATGTTTTATGGTCCATTTAGGCCATAGATTTCGAATTTGATGTCGTCTGTGTCATTCGAGGTCATTTGGAGCCGAATTTAGCTTAGGTCAGGTCACTTTCAGGTCAAAAAAGGTCAAATTTTGAAGTTAAAATTTTTCAACAAAAAAGGTGTCTATTGGATGCAGTTTGAGCTCAGGAACACGATGGTGCCATTTATATTGGTGTACGATGTCAAATACGTACTGAAAAATTGATTTGAAAAATTAATAATTGTGAATTTTTTGCAATAATGCGTATAACTTGGCCATTTTTGAAGATATTTAGCTAAAACTTGCTAGAGTTAGTCATAATCATGCGTTCTGTCACATATATTCCGGTTTTTTCGAAAAGTCAAAAACTTTTTGAAAAAAATGCAAAAATATAAATTTTGAATATTATTATATAAGATTTTCGAAATTTTCAAAATTTTGAAAATCCGAGATAGCAGTTTGGTAGCGCGGTCAATTCTGAGTCCTTTCATGCAAAGAAATTGGATCTAGCTTAAAAACTGAGCTCTTGGGAGCGATTGCCGTGGTTCAATGTTTTGCGTCGAAATCGGACGAACATGACGTCACTCTGACGTCATTTTCGGCCGACCTATGGTAGTTACGAAGTTCAAATTTTGACACAAGGTGTCAAATTGATGCAGCCGAAGGTACTGAAAGTTTGGCGTCGATCCGTCAAGCGGTTTGGAAGTTATTGCAGAAAAACGGGAGGGGGGGGCTATAAATAGCCCCCCCCCCAGTGGGGCGCGGGTTAAAATAACAACACATGTACTGGTTCCATTCAGGTGTCCTATTTTTCTTTTCTTTTTAGACACGGTACTTCTAAGCCAACCATCATCATGATGGTTCAACATCGGCAAAAAAGCAAAAATATGTCACTTAGTTAAACATAAGATTGCTGGATTCAAAATAATGCTACAGTTTCCAACTGTATTTCATTATTATTCAGTAATGATTATTCAGCATAATTATTCATCATAATTTATTTATTATATTCAGCTATTATTCAGCATAACAATGGGCAAAGAAGTGGAGGAAACTTGTTGAAAATTTGGGCACTTTATTTGCATTAGAATTTGAGAAAATAGACCTTCAAAGTTGGAAACGTTTTTTTCCGGGGGGGGGGGGGCAACCCAGCCCCCGTTCACGAACTCCAGAATCCCTTTACCGTGACGTTACCACGGCGGTAGAATCTCCCTTCACCCATAGGCATGCATGCAAATTTCATCATCTTTCAAGCGAGCTGGAGAAGAAAAAACAAGGATTATGTTTCATCAAAAGTTGTACCAATGTGACAATGAGTTCGCCTCATTACGATAAATGGGGCTGAAACTAAAAAATAGGACTATATCGAGCCAAATTCAGCAATTCAAATGACCCATTCATTTGAACGTGAAGGATTTCCTATGATGACGTCACCAAGGCGCCTTTATTTCCCGTGAACCAACCTGAGTAGTAAAGGAATCTGGGGGCACCGGTACAGCTAACAAAATACCTTAATTACGGAGCGAGCGAAGCGAGCGAAGTCTTTCCTTAGATTAACGGAAATTTCTGAGTATGAGCGGCCGGCCGGCCGGCCGGCCGTGCGGACGCTTTTGCGAGGCTTATATCTCAGCAACCACTTGACCGATTTACACGCGGTAATTTTTGTAGGGTAGCTTCATTCCTTCTACCAAGTATTGGACTGTTCCCGATGCATATAGGTGACCCCTTATGCACGTGCCACGTGCAAAACGAAGGGGTGTCAGTTTTGTAATTGTTGCAATATCTCGGTAACTACTTGGCCGATTGCGCTGAAAGTTGGCATGTAGGTAGGCACCCACTAGGCACTGCATATCCATGTGCCAGAGTTGGGGTGCTGCTGCACGTGCGCACGTGCAGGGGTCGTTTCCAGATCTCGAGAACGGCTGGACGGATGCCGCTCAAATTTGGTACACGGTTAGGGACCAGTTAGTAGGGTGCCGTGCACAAGTCAGTTGGGACCCATTTTGCACGTGCGCACGTGCAGGGTGCCGCTCCCAGATCTCGAGAACGGCTGGGCCGATTGTGCTCAAATTTGGCACATCGCTAGAAACCGGTCAGTAGGGTGCCGTGCACAAGTCAGTTGGAAGTACCCCCTCGAAATTTCGCACGTGCAAGACTCACCCCCTCGCTCGCTCCGTTAGTCGCCCCAAAAGGCGCTATACTGGTTAAGTAAAAAATGATGTGAAATAAGCATGAGTACGTTGTTTGCTTGTTTATTTGCTACCATTACCAACAGAGATACCTTCCACTGACAGCTCAAGTCATTAGTCAAAGAAGTAGATTACTGGGTTTTCGCGTAACTATGTCATGATTTTAATTTGTTGTAGGAAAATTGTTTTTTTTTTAATTAGGATTGAAATTGTAAAGTACCTAGATGCGTGTAATTATTGGAATACCTACATAGTTTTAGGCAAAAGCAATAAGAAAATACTGTAAAGGAGTGCTGCTTCACTTGAATTTCTTGGAAATGAAAAGCCAATGGAGCATTAACCCGCGCCGGGCCGGTACTTGACGCCAGCCGCGCCGGGCCTCGAAATATATGAACTCCTCGCCCCGCTAACTGGTCTCCTGGGCCACGTAGCGACACGTGGTAAGCAGCATTCGCTAGAGCGTCAAAAATCATGACAAAAGAACTCAGTCATTTTTAGGCCAGGTCAAACTTCAGGTCACCAGAGGTCATCAAAGGTCAAATTTTGTCTATTTCAGCTTTTTTTTGACACGTTGGCGCATAACTCGGGAACGAATAAAGCTAGCAAATCGCGTAAAGGCGTATTCGATAGGTCTCTAAACGTTTTTTCTTCCGAAAGCTGCACTCAAATATAACCTAACATAAATTATTTGTCATCCAAAAGGGCAAAAACTCAAAAGCCATTTTATGTGACGATGTTTTTTCACAGAGGTGAAAAAACCCTGCTACTCGCCTGCGTGCGTAGGCGACAGCCATAGGAATAAACAGACAGATTCGAGCATCTCAGTTGATGCATTTAAAGTAGATAACTAGGCCGTTTCCGCTACAATCAGAGCTGTCTTCCCATAGAAGACCACTATGAACCACGGCACAAAAATTTAAAAGCGTCGTCTCTTTGTAGACAGCTGGGGCTGAAAAATCCCGCCGGTGCGACAGCCGGTGCGTTGTGAAGCGCCATAGACAACGCAGGAAAAACGGCGACAGCGCGACAGCTCGTCCCCGCTCGTCGCCGGTTGAGCGGAGGCGGGGACCGACGCGGCCTTGGCCGCCGACGGAGTAGGGAGGGACCGGGCGACTGGGGACGGGGGACGTCACATCTGGGCCACAACTGGTGCGAGGTCCATGACCATCGGTCCTAGAAACTTGGTAGGAGCGTTGATAATTGGTCTTGACTACTGAAGCAAAGACAAGTGAATCAGTGACAACTGACAATCCTTTCGTGAGTTCTGATTGAACTGGATCAGGAAGCCTGGACGAGCTATAGGAAGTCGATCAGACCTATAGGTAAGATTAGTGATAGTGATTTATTTTTTGTTGTGTAGGTACCTATTGAAATATGGTGATGCGTTGTGATGCCCAGAGTCTGAAATTTGAAAGATCAGTTTATTTCTAACATTCTAGCCTCATTTTCAAATTTACTTTTTGACCTCAAAGGTGGTGAGAAAACGGCAAAAAATGGTACCTTCTGTTTCAAGATGACTTGTGAAAAATTGCCGACAGCTAGACATCGCGTAGGTGACAGCTTTTGAGTTTTATTCACCTCTGTATTTTTCAGTAAAACCTTTTGGCTCAAGTAAGCCACCATATTTATTTTACCAATACCTATCGCGTTTCTCTCGTCAAGACGCCTCGATTGAACTAAAAGTTGACCTCGAAAGGCATTTTATAAGTTTGACCTAAGGACAATGTCATGACCTGACCAGAAAGGGGCATGTCGCGACCGGGGGGTACTGTGCGTTTGTTGCCTAGCAACGAAATTGTTGTCATATTTTTGTGCTTAGAAAATTAAGGAAAAGGGGGCTTTTTGATGAGAAACTGATTGAAACGGGGTCATTATTATAGCTCATTCTGAAACAGTGAAAGTAAATATGCAAAGGCAAGGACGATGCATTCACTGATTAACAAGTGTCAAAGTGACATTCAAGAAAGGTTTATCTTTATGTTTCAACTTATTTCTTAGTTTATTTTCTCTCGTTAGCCGCAATGTGCGACTTTTGGAACGGTGTTTTTCATTTCGATCAAGGAGCGAAGTGGATCAAGCCTGTACCAAAATAAACATTGATTTCGAAAGTGCATTTGCGGCATTAAGTTTCATATTTTTTAACGGCTAACGGTGACAGTTCCAAAATGTTTGCAAAACTCTAAGATGAACTGCACAGCATAAGTTTAAGAGAAGCTGCTCAGATATAAAGTAGCATGATGCAAACCAATGTAGCGTCTGAATTCAAGTTATCAACTTTGATTAAGATACACTGATTTATTTGCACCAATCATGTCAGCATCTGATTTCAAAAGGAAGCGTGGGAGGATGCTGTCAAATCTCACCAGAGTAAGAAGACGAGCCCTAGTAATGATTGAAAATAGAGGCTCTAGGACGCAGCTGGTCGACATGCTTAAGGAGCTGGACGCTGCACTTGAGTCTTTAGAAGAAGTGAACGAAGAGCTCAAAGAAGCAATAGCAGAAGATGAAGCACTTGTTCAAGAAGCGGTCGATTACATGAAGGTTGCAGAGCAGCAACACGACGAAGCATATCAATGCATACGAGAATATTTGAAATCCAGACAAGGTGAAACACCATCTATAGTGTCGGGCTCAATTCAGTCTCACCAGTCCAGCAGCTCGTTAGCTGCTCGAAGCGCTGACATTGCTTTTCAAGTGAAAGAAAAGGAACGTAAGCTTCTGGAGCGGCGACACCTGAGAGAAAGGGAAGAACAAGAGTTGCGAAGAAAAAATGAGCTTCAAGCCGCTAAAGATGCCGAAGAGTTAGCCAGGCTAGAAGCGCGCCTTACCGCAGCTGCTGAGAGTGAGCTCAGCTGGGACCGCAGAAAGGATTTTGATGGTGAGGCATCCGCAGTTGAAGAGCAAGGAGCTCAAACCGAAGGCGATTCCCCAGCTGAAAAGGAGTCTGAAGATGACAGCCCTGAAGTGCATGTGCCTATTCTGCCGTCCAGCGCCCGTCCTGTGCCAACGCAATCTGAATCTCTGTTCGCAAGAAGTCTCCCAAGAATCACGCTGCCAAACTTCAGTGGTAGTCCGGGAGAGTGGCCAAGATGGTTCGCGCTCTTCCGAACATTGGTGCACGATCAAGCAACCTTAAACTCCACTGAAAAAATGGCGCATCTACAAAACGCAGTAACGGGTCCGGCGCAGCAGCTGATCAGTGGGATGCTCTACGAAGGGACTCTCTATGAAGAAGCGCTGCACGCGCTAGAAAACCGCTTTGGCAGACAAGAGGACATTGTGCAGGCGAAAATGAAGGCTATCTTTGCATGCCCGTCGCCAGCAGATCTAGATCTGCAAGGATTGGAACGGTTTCACTCAGCTGTTCACTCTGCCGTAACAGTTCTTCAGAACCTGAAGTACGAAGGAGACCTTCAAAGCACAGAAAACCTGCGTAGAATAGTGGAGAAGTTGCCGCAAGAAATGAAGCGCGTTTGGAGCGCACACGTCGTTGAAATGGAGCCGGCCCGAGCTACATTGATCAACTTCGACCAGTGGCTCACAAAACAAGTGAGGATCTCTCAGAAGCTCACTGCCGTGACAATTCAAGACACTGATCAAGTCAAAAAACGCGCCTGGCAGTCCAGACCAGCAACTGGAGCACAACATCAAAAGACAAAAGAAAAGACACTGGCGACACTGGCTACAAACACTACAGCCTCACTCGATTCTGACACTTGTGTGTGTTGCAGCGGGAAGCATCATTTGAAGGACTGCGAAGCATTCAGAGCGCGAGACGCCAATGGCCGAGCTGAGCTAGTGTTCAGCTCAGGAATGTGCTTCATCTGCTTAAAGAAAGGCCACATGAGCAGAAATTGTGTCTTTTCTAAGAAGTGTGGAATAGACGGGTGCAGGATGAAACACCACAAGATGCTGCACGGCAGTCACCGTGTAAGGCCTCACGGTGGTGACCAGAGAGTCATAGCCGCAGTAACGGGAAACCGACCAGCAGAGGGAATGACGCTTCTCCAGATAGTTCCCGTTCGAGTGCACGGCCAAGATGGAAGATTTAGAGACACGCTGGCCCTGCTAGATCCAGGATCTCAGACCAGCTTATGCTCGGAAGCAATCATCAGAGATGTGAAGATTTCAGGCGAAGCGCAGTCGCTATGCATCGAAAATGTTGAAGGACGAGGAAGTACCAAGAGGTCTGAAAGGGTCCAGCTGACTCTGAGTCCTTTGTGCGAAGGTCAAGATGTTGACCGCAAGATCCTTGTTCCTGAAGCGTTCTCTGTGCCGCGAGTAAACGTCCGAGCACAGCACATTCCTAAACGATTGAAAGATGACTGGAAGCATCTACAAGGCATAAACATACCTGACTGCTCACAGGGAACAGTGGAGGTGCTTCTAGGCGCTAATGTCCTTGAAGCCGTTCTTCAACGCGAAGCCAAAGTTGGACGAGCAGGAGAACCGGTGGCGGTGCGCACGGCATTTGGCTGGACGTTGACCGGCACGATCGCTGGTTTCGTCCCACCTCAAACCAGAGAGGTGATGTTCATCCACCGTGCGGACACAGAAGACAGGCATCTCGGAGAGTGTGTCGAAGAGTGGTGGAAGACTGATTCATTTGGCACGAAAGTTGAGCTCAAAGGGGAAGCTTCAGCAGAAGACCTGCGGGCATTGCGTCTCCTAGATACATCAGTGAAGAAATGCGGAGACCGATACGAAGCAGGACTTCTTTGGAAAGGCAAAGATCAGAGAATGCCTGACAACAGAGCATCAGCCATGAGAAGACTTCAGAGCCTTGAGAAAGGCTTGTTACGTAACCCGGAAAAGGCTAAGGCGTATGAAGCCGAGCTCCAAGCTTATGTTGAAGCGGGGCACGCACGCAAGCTGTCTCAAGAAGAAGCCGATCAGCGTTTGAAAAAGCGCTGGCTTCTACCACATCACGCGGTAGTAAACCCCAATAAACCCAAGCTGAGGGTAGTCTTTGATGCTGCAGCGACACACCTGGGAGTGTCCCTGAACAGTGAGCTGATGAAGGGACCGGACATGCTGCAGAATCTGGTTGGAATTTTGCTCCGCTTCAGAGAGGAACAGACTGCCATGGTAGCAGACATCAAGAAGATGTTCCACCAGATCAGGATTCGCCAGGAAGACCAGCCAGCATTAAGTTTCTGGTGGCGAAACCTTGACACCACACGACAGCCTGATATGTACCAAATGCAAGTAGCAATATTTGGCGCGAAGTGCAGCCCAGCGATCGCAAATTTTGTACTACAGAGAGCGGCAGAAGACGGCTGCACTGGCACAGAAGAGTCCACAGCAGCCAAGAAAGCGGTTCAGACCAGCTTTTACATGGATGACTTCGTCAAGTCAGAATGTTCCAGTGAAGCTGCACTCAATATGAAAAGAGAAGTCTCCAGCATCCTCGCCAAAGGAGGGTTTTGCCTCACGAAGTGGATGAGCAATGAGGAGAGGGTGCTGGCTGAAGTCCCGGTTGATGAAAGAGCTGTCTTGAAGATAGACTCGTCGGGCAAGTCGTACTGCAGCGTTTTAGGATGCAAATGGACCCCGCAGGACGACTACCTGGCCGTCAAGTGTAGCGTAGTCGCGGTGCCGCCAACGAAGAGAGGAATCCTGAAGCAAGTCGCGTCTATGTTTGATCCTTTAGGGATCGTGGCGCCCTACACACTAGTGGCGAAGAAACTGATCCAGAGTCTCTGGGAAAGAAAGCTAGGCTGGGATGAAGGAATCACAGGAGAAACCCTACATATCTGGAGACGCTGGCAAGAAGAGCTTCAGCATGTTGAGGACGCATGTGTTCCACGGTGGTATGGCGCGCCGGAACAAGAAGTTGACGCTCAGTACGAGCTGCACATGTTCAGCGACGCCTCCGAATTAGCGTTCGGTACCGTAGCATACATCAGAGTATTGTCCAGCGGCTACTATCACAGTCGCTTTGTGATGGCTCGCACTAGACTCGCACCTCTGCGACAGCTGTCGATAGTCCGACTTGAGCTGCAAGGTGCCGTCATGTCAACAAGAGTAGCCAGTCTTATCAAAAGGGAAATGAACTACAACTTCAAGCGAATCGTCTTCTGGACAGACAGTCAAGTGGTGCTGCAGTTTTTGAAGAACGAAAGTCGGCGATACCACACATTTGTGGCGAATCGTGTATCTGAGATTCACGACACGACAAGCCCAGATCAGTGGCGCTTCGTGCCAGGCTCAGAAAATCCGGCAGATCTCTGCTCAAGAGGAAAGTCTCTGTCAGAGTTGAAAAACCAGCAAGAGTGGTGGCTAGGCCCAGCGTTTCTAGAAAGCAAAGAAGAGCACTGGCCACCACAAGAAGACGTAGGAGACATCAGTCCAGACTGTGTAGAAGTCAAGAGGTCAGCAGCCATCTGTGCGACAAGTCATGCTAGTTCACCAAAAGAAGAGATCACTTCTCTACTGTCCCAGCTCATAGACCCGGCGCGGTTCTCTTCATGGACTCGTTACAGACGCATTGTCGCATGGATAAGGCGATTCATCAGCAACGTGAAGAGCAAGGTTGCTGGCACAGAAGTCATTAATGGTCCACTACGCAGCGCAGAAATTGATGCGGCTGAAATCAGCATAATAAAGGACGATCAAGAAACCTGCATGAAACAAGCTAGTCTCGACCACCTGTCTCCATTCCGAGATCAACACGGCCTCATGAGAGTTGGTGGGCGCCTGAGCAAGACTTCGTTAGACGAGTACACGAAACACCCCGTCATTCTTGACGCCAAGAGTGAGATCACCAGACTGGTCATTGTCGATGCACATCAGCGAGTCATGCATTGGGGATTGGAAAGAACACTTTGTGAGCTGAGATCGAAGTACTGGGTGCAACGGATGCGGTCAGCTGTGAAGAAGCACCTGTGGAAGTGTGCATTCTGCCGTAACCGCCGCGCCTCGCCTCAGCCACCCAGGATGGCAGACTTGCCAGAGGCCCGTCTAGACATGAGACGTCCGTTCAGCACAGTCGGACTCGACTTTTTCGGACCTCTGACGGTGAAGAAGTTTCGAAAGACAGAAAAGAGATATGTGCTGCTGATCACATGTCTCGCCACTCGGGCCATCCATTTGGAGCTAGCTGCTTTGATGGACACCAGTAGCTTCATCATGGCACTGCGCCGCTTTATCGCACGAAGAGGTAGACCTCGAACTATCTACTCGGACAATGGCACTAATCTAGTCGGAGGCGAAAGAGAACTGCGAGAAGCCATCGAACATTGGAATCAGGCACAGATATCCGATGCTTTGAGTCAGAGAAACATCCAGTGGGTGTTCATCCCGCCAGCCGCCCCGCATATGGGCGGTGCATGGGAGCGTCTGATCGCCTCGGTGAAGCGCTCCCTCAAAGTGGTTCTAGGAAACAAATGCGTCTCGGAGGACGTTCTTCAGACGACCCTAGCGGAGGTCGAATTCATGATCAACGGCCGTCCTCTGACCTACATTAGCAGTGATCCTCAAGACCCCGAACCTCTTACGCCCAACCACTTCTTGTTGGGCTCATCTGATGGAAGAGAAGGACTACCGCCAGGGGTATTCAATGATGCTGATGCTGATGTTGTTGGACGGAGGAGATGGCAACAAGTACAGATCCTCGCTGAACATCTGTGGAAAAGGTGGCTCAAGGAGTACCTTCCTACGCTGATAAACAGACAGAAATGGAAGACAGAGAAGAAGAATCTGCAGATAGACGACGTAGTTTTGGTCGTCAACAGTCAGAGTCCTAGAGGATACTGGGAATTGGGACGCATCACAAGAGTCTACCCAGGCTCTGACGGAGGAGTCAGATCAGCGGAAGTGAAGACAAAGAGTGGGACGTATGTTCGCCCGACAACGAAGTTGTGTCTCTTGGAGAGTCTCAACTAAGCCTCTAAATCGGAATCATCGGAGAATCCGTGCGACGGGGTGCACGGCCAACTGGCCCAATACCTATGTGATGCTCATGTGAGACGAACCGTGAAAGTAATGTTGATCTTGATGGAGGGGGTACGTTCTGTGTTCGAAGACATTGATAATGATCCGCGTGGCTAGCACCCACATTTGTGACCTGCGTAAGGTCAACGCGAGCCGTGACAGAATCGGCATGGGCCGTTAGTGCTCAGAGCTGACACGGTGTGGTCGTTAAGTGCAGAGTGAAAGACACCGAGGGGTGTCAGGAACGTGTGGCCTGTATCGCGAGTGACATGTTTCGTGTTCCCCCTTGTGAACACTGGTGGGGGAGGATGTCGCGACCGGGGGGTACTGTGCGTTTGTTGCCTAGCAACGAAATTGTTGTCATATTTTTGTGCTTAGAAAATTAAGGAAAAGGGGGCTTTTTGATGAGAAACTGATTGAAACGGGGTCATTATTATAGCTCATTCTGAAACAGTGAAAGTAAATATGCAAAGCCAAGGACGATGCATTCACTGATTAACAAGTGTCAAAGTGACATTCAAGAAAGGTTTATCTTTATGTTTCAACTTATTTCTTAGTTTATTTTCTCTCGTTAGCCGCAATGTGCGACTTTTGGAACGGTGTTTTTCATTTCGATCAAGGAGCGAAGTGGATCAAGCCTGTACCAAAATAAACATTGATTTCGAAAGTGCATTTGCGGCATTAAGTTTCATATTTTTTAACGGCTAACGGTGACAGGGCATGTTGCGTAGTAGCCTATCCGTATCGTTGACCTGAACACGTCCAAGGTGTTTTCATCGTTCTAGCACGCCTCTATCAAACGTTATTGCCCAAAAAAACTGCCGGAAACCTTTCTTGGCCTGATATGACCTCAGGAACAAAAAGAAGGGTTGCGGGTGCAAGTTTCCGATTTGGTGTGTCATGTTTACGTGTGATCCGACGGACACTTAGTAATGGGGAGAGAGAGAGAGAGAGAGAGAGAGAGAGAGAGAGAGAGAGAGAGAGAGAGAGAGAGAGAGAGAGAGAGAGAGAGAGAGAGAGAGAGAGAGAGAGAGAGAGAGAGAGAGAGAGAGAGAGAGAGGAGAGAGAGAGAGAGAGAGAGAGAGAGAGAGAGAGAGAGAGAGAGAGAGAGAGAGAGAGAGAGAGAGAGAGAGAGAGAGAGAGAGAGAGAGAGAGAGAGAGAGAGAGAGAGAGAGAGAGCAAAAATGATCTGACCTTAGGTCACCAATATCGAAATTTAGAGATGAACGTTTCACTGTTACGTTTATCAATCGCTGAAAGTTTCAAAGCGATCGTTCAGTCGGTGTAGCTATGACGAGCATTCCAACTTCTTATGAGGTAAAGTCACTTGGGGTGACCTGATGACCTGACTTAAGGCGACCTGGGTCTGAAAGTTATCAATGTGTGCAGAAAAAGTGCATATGTTGCAGGCACTTTAGAAAATCAGTCATTTTGTAAAATGCCTAGGCATTTTGCAAAATGCCTGATTTTCCAGGCTTTTTGCAAAAAGCCTAGGCATTTTACAAATGACTGACTCTCCAGTCATTTTGCAAAATGCCTAGGCATTTTACAAAATACCTAGCCATTTTACAAAATGACTGAGCAGCGTGTTGTAGATACGAGTACCTAATTATATACGTTTTGGTAGCGTGTAGGTGGGCCGAGGAGTCCAGCATTATGACCAGAGGAGTCCAGCAGTGGGAAGTCCATACCTACCTCTCTCTATTTTGAGAAGTGCAGGCCCGTGACATTTCCAACCCCCACGTCAGCGACGCTGCTGGATTTAAAATGATCGATCTGGAGCGTCAACAAACGACTGGCCCTATGCCGGCCTGTATCTGAGTGTAAAACCATTAGAGGTCGCGAGGATTGGATCCCACACACTTACATAGGCGTTAGTGTCTTCTGAAACCAACGCTCTCGTCCTACGCCAAGCGACCTGATGATTCTCCCGATGTGGAGCTTGATATTTTTAACTGGGACCATGCAAGTAGGTAGGTACAGGTCTCGCGGGTTTTAGCGGTAGGTTTTGCACCTAAAAAATTTAGTGTACTTCAGGCTATATCTTCGTCGTCTTAAGCTTTTAAATGTTGAATATGCGATCGACTGGTTGGGTAACAAACCGGCCATGATCGTGTAAAATGGCTTCATCGTAGATCGATTAGTTTCTGAGATATAACCGGAAATGAATAAGTGCAAAACCTACCGCTTAATCTCGCGAGACCCTCAAAGCTGTCAAACAAAGACACAATCAAACAAAGACTACACTCATTCGTTTACATGTAATTGCACATCAACCGGGTCTGCCTATTAACTGGGGCCGGTCTCCGGCTGGTTTTGTTAGGTCTAGTTTCAGGCAGAACATGAACGGCGTTGATGTACTTGGGAGTTTTTACAGCGTTAACTAAACAATGCTTTATGCTACAGCCGAGTCTGCAACTCAACCTGGTCGCTACTCAGCATTGTCGTCATCACAGAGCTTCAAATCGATCAGCTACAGGCTGAACACGTACCTATAGGGTATATGTAGGAAAACGTCCAAAAACTGTTGGCCATACCTAGTATCTGTAGTGGGATCTACGTTCCATGCTGGTCAGACATTTTGCAAAATGCCTAGTCATTTTGTAAAATGGCTAGCCATTTTGAAAAAAGCCTGGTTGCGTTCAGTCATTTTTCAAACAGCCGTCTTTTTGTAAAATGCCTAGGCATTTTACAAAATGACTGATTTTCTAAAGTGCCTGCAACACATACACAAGTTCGCTAAAATAGCGGCGCTCCGCGCCTACCCACATTGCCCCAAAAGACGGTAAATAACTTTTGAAAATACCTACCTATCTCCAATTTTAGTGTTTTCTGGACCAAAATTTTGCAAGGAATCCGGTGGTGTGTCCCCGAGATCCGAAAAAATTTCCATTTTGGAGATAGCACATATTTTTTGAAAAATAAATATTCGTCAGGCGTAAAAGTCAAATAAATTGAAAATATAATGAGTTGATTTTTATGACAACACTAGAATGTGTCGAACATGAATTAGAGATATATTTTTGCTGAGATGATACTGTATCTGCGCATACATGTACATGAACTAGTACATTAACCCTCGTCGGCCGAGAAGGGGTGGGGCGGGTGCCGCCTCATAGGGCTTTTCGCGATAGCATAAAACTCGCTTAGGGTAGACAGCTGAAACTTGGTATACCTAATCTTTTATTCAAACTGGATCTTTTGACCTCAACTGCGTTTTCAGGTCAGGTCAGGTCACTGACCTATGACGTCATAAATAAACCTCTGCGAAGTCCTCAGATGTTGCAACTTTGCAACGCCCTCAGTGCCAGAGGAACTTTCACAGGAAGATGAAAGTTACAGGACGTATAGTATCCTTCTGAGGTCTCACAACTTGTTTATCTCGGATTTAACCTAAATGTCACATGAGGTCAGGTCGGTCACGTGACCTCACCATTATAAGTCAATGGGGGGGGGGGGAATATTGAAACTGTTATTTTGGCGCCGGAAATGATCTAAAACTATCCCAAGCACATGAAATCGTGGTTTCATGATCGGACCTTACAAAGAGTGCATGAAACCACGAATATTGAAACTGTTATTTTGGCGCCGGAAATGATCTAAAACTATCCCAAGCACATGAAATCGTGGTTTCATGATCGGACCTTACAAAGAGAGCATGAAACCACGATTTCATGTGCTTGGGACAGTTTTTAGACAATTTCCGGCGTCAAAATAACAGTTTTCATATTTCCCTCCATTGACTTATTATGGTGAGGTCACGTGACCGAACTGACCTCATGTGACATTTGGGAAAATCTGAGATATACAATTTGTGAGACCTCTAAAGGATACTACGTCCTGTAAGTTTCATCTTCCTGTGAAAGTTCCTCTGGCACTGAGGGCGTTGCAAAGTTGCAACTTCTGAGGACCGTGCAGAGGTTCATTTATGACGTCATAGGTCAGTGACCTGACCTGACCTGAAAACGCAGTTGGTGTCAAAAGATCCAGCTTGAATAAAATATTAGGTATGCCAAGTTTCAGCTGTTTTCCCTCAGCGTGTTTTGAGCTATCGCGAAAAACCACTATGAGGCGGCATCCGCCCCACCCCTTCTCGGCCGACGAGGGTTAACCCTAGAACGCCTGGGGGGGGGGGTTGTATCAACCCCCCCCCCTGAGGTTTTTTCGAAGTGCACGCTAAACGGCTTGTCGTAGCGGGCTGAAATTTTCAATACCCTCTGGGGCAACCTTTGCGCATCTTTTGCCGAAAAAAATTGATCGGGTCATGTCAGGTCACGGAGTTATGACGTCATAAGAGGTACAGCCTCCGGCCGACAGTTACCAAACGTGTGCGCCGAATCCCTAGGTTTTCTGCCGGTGATACCCACATTGTTTGATGGATCATGATGAAACTTCCCATGCATGTTGGGGCAAGCATTGGCTATCGTGTGGTGCAAGAAAAGTGACCGGGTCAGGTCAGGTCACGGAGTTATGACGTCATAAGAGGAACAGCGTCCGGTACTATTTTTGAAAAGCGCCCGAACCACTATTTTGCTAATTCTTGTCACCTCAATGGGAATATGCAGCAATATTAGCTTCTATAAGGAGCAAATGGACCTTCCAAATCCAAAAATACAATCAGATTTCAAAAATTTAAATTTTGATTTTTCGAATTTCTGCCGCCGACTGTGACCTTGCCGACTTCCGGCGCTCCCAACGCGCCATTTTTAGAGCTAGGGAAACGAAATACATACCAAACGATAGAGAATTGATCAAGGAACACGATAGTGAATGTTTCAAGTCGATATCTCCCACCGTTTTGCCGCAATCGCCGCGGAAAGTTGAAAAAGTCTATTTTTCCGAAAATTTGACCTTTGACCGGTCAAAAGTAGGTCAAATGTTGACCTGGGACCAAAAAATATACCACCAATCGCGAGATCTCGTTGAGAGCAATCCGTTGGTTTTTTCCGCTAAGCTCTACGACCTTCCGTTTCGAAACGCCAGGGGGGGGGTCGTAACAACCCCCCCCTGGTCGTTCGTGTTATGAGAAATGGCCTGGTCGTGCGAGGGTTAATGTACTAATTCATGTACATGTATGAGCAGATATAGTATCATCTCAGCTAAAATATATCACTAATTCATGTTCGATACATTCTAGTGTTAGTATAAATATTCACTCATTATATTTTCAATTTATTTGACTTTTGTGCATGACGAATATTTACTTTTAAAAAAATAGGTGCTATCTCCAAAATGGAATTTTTTTTTCAGATTTCAGGGACCACACCATCGGATTCCTTGCAAAAGTTTGGTTCAGAAAACACTAAAATTGGAGATAGGTATTTTCAAAAGTTATTTACCGTCTGTTGGAGCAATGTGTTCCGGGGGAGGGTGTCTAAATACCCATTTCCCTGTCCCCGGGCGGGTTCATCAAATCCTGCGTGTTCACTTCACAAGTTTTCAGATAGAGTTCATCTATTGTTTGTAATGTTTCTTCCTATATTTTTCTTAAATGGGGTGATTGCATTGTGACCACTGACCTTTACGTCAAACAAATTTTTGATTAACATAAAGTAAACAAATGTTTTGCAGCATTTGGCTGGTCAAAGAAGGTCAAATGATAATGAATATTTCTATCTATTCATCTCGAAACGCTGGTCGACAGTTTTGCCGTAACAGTTTTGCCATATATAATATAAACCACAAACCAGTAAGGTCCTTCAGTTGCGGGTTTGTGAAAGTAGACTGTTGTCAGTGCCATGCGGAACTCAACAGCTGTTTTGTTTCGCCATTAGTTGCCCGAGGCAGTTTCACCCAATCGATTCTGCAGCATGTCCAGGTAAGAGTCGAGTAAGAGCCGGGGTAAGAGCAGCCGGCTGTCGTCACCGGGCGGGACCGGTCTAAACTGTCGATCGCCACCGCGCCACCGGTTTGAGGAGACAATCGTGCCGCAGCGGGGGACAACCGGCGCCCAACTGGCTCGGCGGCCGCCTGCTCTTCCGCGCTGTATCCGGTGCTGGGCCGGCGTCGGCAGTTGAGGACCGCGCGACACACCGGCCGGTAGCTGTCGCACGCTGCACTCCCGCCATCACTGTCCGTGAGCTACCGATATAGACCGATTGTGGCAGACGTAGAAACAACAGAAGTAATTCCACCAGCAGCTCTGTCGGCGCAGGTACAAGCAGCAGCGGCAGATAGGAGCACCAGCAGCAGTGAGGTCAGCGACTGGGACTGGGACGGCAGTGTTGGTGTCAGCGGTGACTGTGGCAGTAGCCGCACAGGCAGCAGACAGCAGCGACTGGGCCAATAGCAGTTCAAGCAGCAGCAGTTGTGAGATCTGCGTCGCCTGTCACGCTTCGCCTGGACAGCGGACGCGTCGGCACCATGGGTGGGTCCCCGATCTGGGAGGAGCTGGAGACCATGGAACTGCTGGATATCTGGCGACAGGCGCGCCTCCAGTCGGCTCTGCGCACCAACGTCCGCAACAAGTGGATCTGGGAGCACGTCGCCGACCAGCTGTGGCACCGCGGCTTCGTGCGCAGCGGCGAACAGTGCAAGAACAAGGTGCACAACCTGCTGTGTGTCTACCGAAACGTGTGCCGCGGCCGTCTGCCGCGCTGGAGGTGCCGCTACTTCGACCTGCTGCACCGCGTGGCCTCCGCCAAAGACGTCTCGGACCTGGAGGAGCCGTCAGAGGTCGCGGAGAAGAGCCGGCCGCTGCAGAGGCTGTCCGAGCCGGCCGACCTGTCTCCGCCCCCGGTCCGCTCCGGGCAGACAGCCGCCGGGTCGGAGAGAAGCAGAGCGCGTACCGCGCCCGACACGGGCCGGGTCGGCTATGGGGCGGAGGAGGGGAGGCTCGGTACTGCCGCAGGTGACCGTCCTGGCTTTGAGAGGGTGCGCTGCCGATCGGAGGGCCAGCCGGAGCCTTCCCCGGGAGCCCGCTGTGGCTCGGAGGAGGGCGGTCTCTCGCCTCCGGCCGGTCGGCAGCGGGCGCGCCGCGACCCTCCGGCGCTGGTGCCCATCGCGCACCGGCCGGTGCCGGCCGCCGGCGCCGGTCTGCCGCTCTGCTCGGAGGAGGTTCGCGTGCTGCTCGCCCGGCTCTGGGGACAGCGGCTGCAGGCAGAGCTGCTGCAGCGCGTCCGGCAGACGGGCGGCCTGAAGGCGCTCCGGGACGGCGCCCTCCGCAGCCAGCCGTACCCCACCGTCCGGCCGCCTCCCGCGCGGGACCCGGCCGCGCCTCACCGGAACATCATCACCGTCACAGCGCCGACGGCCGGCGGCGGCGGCGCGGCGCCCGACCAGCCCGGCACGGTGATCGCCCAGGTGCCGCTGCTGCCCTCCTTCCGCGAGAGGACCTTCTCCGTGTCCCCCGGCGCCGACCAGCCCGTGAAGGAGGTCTCTGGCAGGCGGCTGAGCCCGCCCGCTGCCTCCCATGACCTGCTCGCCGGCGCGTGGGACCGCTGCGGCGCCTCGGGCCGGTCGGCAGAGGCGCTCCGCGGGCTGAGCTCGCGCGGCCTGGTACTGCTGCCCGGCGGCCACGGACCGCGCGGCGTCACCGCCGTGGGCGGCGGCGTCATCCGCGTCGATATCGACTAGGACATTGTCGGCGTGGATGGCACAGCAAGTACCACAGGTGGATCCAGAAAGGGTCCGCTGGCAGATCCAAAAAGGATCCGCTGGCGGATCCAGGTATTGGACGCCGCGGGGCGTACCACTTCTGTGATTAAATGTCACTAATTTGTAATCGTGTTTATTATTGTTATTGAGGTAATAGTATAACATATTGCATTAAATAGCAACGTTGGTTTAGAAGTTGCGCTAGGGCACTTGTTATTTCGCTAAGAAATGCCATCAATACTTGGCAGAAACAAGGCAATGCTTGAAATGACAATACGTAGGAGGTGATACACTGCATGTTTATAGGTACCTGTCTCTATATTAATTATTGCTTGTCAGGATTGTATGCCCCGTATATGTATTATTGCTTATTGTTTTAATCATGAAGAGAAATACACGGATCTTAACCATGCTGGAAGTTTCAACAATGAAACCCATTATTTTGCCTAATAACGAGAAACGAGACACGAACGATAACGAGAAACCTAGGTATATGACTGTTGTCCGTTATTTGCATCTGCTTTTCCCTGCATAGGTGCGGAAAGCAGTATAAATGCCAACAGGCGACAAGATCTCAATAAGAAACGGCAGTTTACGTTTTATTGATTTATTTAAAAAAACACACACATACACCAAACATAAAGGATATACAACAACGCATTCAGCGGTGAGCGTAAGCGACTGAAATTTTGTAACTATAATAGGTACATTTATTTATTTTTCGGCACTCGACACAGCCTTCAGAAGTTATAGGCCACGGACAATGATTTTTAAGTAACGATTCAGAAGTTATTGGCCACTAACCGAGGACCACAGAAAAGGGTTACCGCTACTAAGCGTCACTTCAACAGAACTGGATTGCACCGATAATTCCTACTTTTACCATGTCCAGCTCGTGCGTTACACATGTAATCTGGTTTAGCTGCTGATGACTTTTGTCAGTGCTGCAAGCGATGCGCGATTTGTCGACTTATTGTATATCCAGGGGTGTAAAGTCAGGTGATTACGAAGGCCATAAGACGGCGGCACTCTTGGAAATCCCCCAATCTCCCGTCTCGGGGGCATTGCAGGGTCTTAAAGAAAGTCTGCAAGTGCAGAGGCCAGAGGGCCCCTAATGCTGAAACAAATGCTGGTGGATCATAGGCGCGGGAACCGAGGGGGGGCAGTGGGGGCAGCTTGCCCCCTCTCCCAACTCTGGCTCCGTGGGGGCGGTGCCCCCACAACTTTGAGAAGGAATACCGCACTTTTTTGCAAATGTTTTCTTTTTTTGTTGAAAAAGCCAAGGGATGAAAAGACGTGGCCTAAAATCGGTGAGAAAAAATGAGTTGGGGTTACCCTAGGTTGATCTCTATTATGGTGTGCCCCCCCCCCCCCCCCAGTCTGAAAGTAGTTTCCGCACCCCTGTGGTTGATGGTATTGACATAGCGATGCAGCAGCCAGCTGAATAACCGATGTTGGACCCTGTTGTTGTTGTTGTTGTTCCCCCTGGGACCTCCTTACGGAGGACCATAGCCGAGAGGCTCCCTATGACGAAGGTAGCCGGCCTCCAAGGCAGCCACCAGGTCGGCGCACTGTAGGCCGGCAGCCCGAAAAAGCGCTAGAAATTCCCCCAAACTGACTGTCCGCAATATGAACAAAATAGGTATCATTTAATCCCAAATTGATCGAAGAATGCGATTCCCATGCCAGTTTTTCCCTAAGGTCAAAATTGAAGTCGTCAGTTGTCACCAAACACAAGACAATTTAGACTCTCTAGTGGCCACCACATTTGACGATTTTCATGATGATCTTTAGTGGTAATTTATTAGCTGACCAATCGTCGTTTTGAACGAAATTTCCTGTCAGACTAGTTCAGGGCACTGTTGTTCACTGTGCCAACATCATTCTTACATATTGCATCGCTTTTCTGCAAGATAAGCTAGCTTTTTGCAAGCAGCTGCAAGTCGTAATTAAAAATCATATCTAATTTTTTAGTTAGACTTTTATAAAAATGTGATTTCGAGCGGCTAAAAATGAACATTTTATACTAGCCTCTGATTACTCATCTTTCGTTTCATATAGGTGCTTTGCTGCTTTTCCCTGCTACTTTTCGAGATACGCGCCAGTAAACCACATGATGTAGGGGCAATTGTCACCTCGCCACTCTACTGAAGGTCCGGCGCTCTTTAGAGCGCTGGAAGTTGTGAAAAACAAACGCGTATAATCAGAATAAAATATATATCCCTGAGCTCAGAATTGATCAACGCACACAATGCTGTCAAAAATTTTGGGCTCAACTCAAAAATTCAGTCATTATTAACCCCCAAACACAAGTCAGTGATAATCAACAACAACTCTTTAGTTAGACTTAGTTAGCTCTTTAGTTAGACTTTTTGAGAAATGTTATTTCGAGCCGCTAAAAATGACCATGCCATACAAACCACTAATCATCTTTCTGTCATGCCCTACTCGCAATTTTTGCTAATGCCTGCTACTCTTCGAGGTCACGTGACCTCACCATTAAAAGTAAATGGGGAAATAAGGAAACTGTTGTTTTTGCGCATGGAATGATCTCAAACTATCTCAAGCACACGGAATCGTGATTTCATGCACTCCTTGCAAGATCCGATGCTTTACTTTTGCATTTTGACCTTCCGTGACGTCATTTATGACGTCACTACGGTCATAGGAGTTTCTCGTCAATAACTCATGATCAAATTGAGCCAGCGACTCGGGAAAGCCACCAATGGACTCGGAACGACCTCCCGAATCGAATGATATGCAATACGACTTCCTTCGATTAAGTTCGTGGCCTGATGGACCCTGACCTGACCTTGACTCGAGGTCAACACCTTAAGTTGACCTCACCCGGACAAAAAGTATACCATTCGACGCGCCTGAGCCAGGCGAACACGATGGTGCCAAAATCGCTGCTCTTCGGCCATTTTTTTGCGAAATTACTTACCAAAAACTAAACCCTACCTTGGGCTTTTTGACTTCACCTCAGAGGTTACCGGTTGACCTGGGACCTTAAAATCGGGTATCAATCGTTCCGTCTTGAAACGGTGCACACGCTTGTTTTTTCCGCGAGGCTCTAGCTCCATTCGGGGCGAAACGGCGAAAAGGGGTCGCACCAACCCTCCCCCCTCGTCCGGCCGAGGGGGTGGGGGGTCCGACAATAGATCCGGCGAGGGTTAAGCAGCCCCCCTTCGTTTTAAGCATGTTTGCTTGTCACTGAGATCAACAACTCAATCACAGATAATTTCTAGCACTTTTCCGGGCCCCCGGCCCAGTGTGCGGCGTCCCGCAGCCGCGACGGGTCGACGTAAATGCTGCCAGTTAGCCGCAGGCGGGCGCCAGCGAGGGCCGGGCAGCGGAGCAAGACGTGCTCCGGCACGTCCGCCTCTTCCCGGCACACGGCGCAGAGCGCCGCGGGGCACCGCTTATCGGGGCACTGCAGGCATGCCACGGAGGGGTGGCGGCCGATCCGGTGCAGGTATTGGAGCGAGCGGCCCCAGTGGCCCGCCCTCAACTGGTGCACCGAGATGGCGGCCTCTCGGTCCTCTCCGGGGATGGGGAGCGGCAGGGTGCTCCCGAAGATAGTCTTAAAAAAGGAGTCGGGCCAGTTTTCGCGCCACTGACGTGTGGCCGTCCGATGAACTGCCCGTGTCAGGGACCGAGCGTCCGAGGGCACGGCGCCCTGGGGCAGGGTGGCCGCTTGTTTGGCCAGGGCGTCAGCGCGCTCGTTCTCCGCCAGCCCGCAGTGAGCAGGGACCCACTGCAGGGTCACCTGCCGGCGCTCGGCAATGTCCAGCAGCGTCCTCCAGATCGCCGCGCCGATAGTGGTGGTCTGGGCGGCCGCTCCCGCGCTGAGGAGGCTCAGGGCGGCTCGTGAGTCAGAGCACGCCACCAGCGGGGCGGGGGACGGCTCAACCCGGACTCGCTCCAGCGCCGCCTTCAGGGCGAACAGCTCCGCACGGGTGCTGGAGCAGAGGCCTCCCGCCGCCACCTCCACCTCGAGAGTCTCCCCCGACGCGGTGAAGATGACGGCGCCGCCTCCTCCTCGCCTGACCCCAGCGTCCGCAGAGCCGTCGGACCAGATCCACGTGGCCTGGGCTGGGAGCGTCGCCAGGTGCTGCCGCGCGGCCTCTCGTCGCGTCTCGTTGGAGGAAGCTCGACGACCGCCGGGTCCCACGTCCAGATTGAAGGCGATCGGGCGGCAGGTTGTCCACGGGAGGAGGGGAACCTCGAGGCGCGGCTCCACCGTCACTCCCTCGGCGCCCGCCTCGATCAGCGCCGATCGCCCCAGTTGTCGCCAGCCGGTGGTAGACCGCAGTCGAGTGGGTGGGTCGGCCTCCGCGACGCGGCGAAGAGGGTCGACCTCCGGCAGGGCGAGCGCTCGGCAGAGCGTTCGCGCGGCCAGCGTCTTCCTGGTGGACCATGCTGAAGGGATGCCTGCCTCGGCCAGCAGGGGATCCCTGGGGGTGGACCGTGGGCATCCGGTCACCACCCGGGCGGCCGCCAGCAGCTCGCGCTCCACCAGCTGAACGTGTGACGGGGACGCCGCCGGGAGCCAGGCACCCGCCGCGTATTCAAGGGCTCCCCGGACATACCCGTTCGCGACTGTCCTGAGCTGCGCCTCGCGGAGACCCCAGGTCCGGCCGGTCATCCTCCGCAGCTGTGCCGTCCGCGGCCGGACCTTCCGCCGCAGAGAGTCGCAGTGGTCTTTAAAGTGTAAAAGTCTGTCGAAGGTCACCCCCAGAAGATGTAGGCTGGTGCCACCGGTGACCTGCGTGCCGTTCACCAGGAGTTGCACGCCGCGCTCGTCCCTGCTCCGCTGAGTCAGCAGCAGCGCCTGGGTCTTCTGTCCGGCGATGGACATCTTCCAGTGCCTTGCCCATCGGGCCAGGGCGTCGGCCGACTTCTGGGCGCGAGCCACCGCGAGCTCTACGGTGGCTCCAGCGCTCAGTGTGGCCGTGTCGTCCGCATACATCAGGACGTCCGTGCGGTCCGAGGCGTTCCGCAGGGTCTCGATAAGGTCCGCCGCCCAGAGCGTGTAGATGGTCGGTGCCAGGACCGAGCCCTGCGGCAGGCCCGCGCGGAACACGCGCTCGCTGCTGTGCGCGCCGTTGACCTCTACGCGGGCCCGCCTGTCTCGAAGGAACCGGGATATCCAGGTCGCGAGACATCTGGGGAGGAGCTTGAGGAGCTTCAGGTGCAACATCCGGTGATCGATCGTGTCTGTTGGACCCTCGGGCACCTCCCTCGGTTCACCGTCAAGGCATTTCCGCTGCATGTCGTCCTCGAAGAACATCGGGCCGATGATAGATGTTATGTGCGCACACCATGCTCTGTTCTACTTCTAATGATATGCCGATTGCGATGAAATTATGAATGTGTCTGTAGATGAGGTATGCTGAAAGGGTCTTCTTAGGTCCGAACACTGAGCGGCATTTGAGCTTTGTTTCAACTTTGAACCCTGTCTGGAGTTGAAATTTCATCAGTCATCACTTCACTTTTTCTTCCTGCTCAGTCTTGTCATCGTCAAAAGTGGTTTAAATATGCCCGAAAATAATGTTATGCATATGCCTTGCACTTGCTGGAATTTGAAGACCTTTGGATTTTTAGTTCGCGAGATATAGGCATATGTTGGTATGTATTTCAATCACTACCTTTCCATGACACGTCTAAATCAATTTAGCGAAATTTCATGTGCGTTTTTCTTGGATACCTACTATTCACTTTATGCAAAAAAGACCATGTATATGGTTTTAGCCAAAATTACTAGAACATAGTTTTAGCTAGCACCTAACTCTATTTACATTTTAGATGATGCCTAAATGCTATGATGGAGCCAATCCATTTTGCAAAATCGGCTTAACTTGTGCCATGGAAACGTAGCCAATGAGAGCCTTACTTTTGAGTTTTAGGATACTCTGTAGATATAAAACGACAATATTGTGCAAATACATAAGAAAAGTCCAAAGCTATCGGTATTAAATACCTTAATCACTGCGGTTGAATACTAAAAAATGTTAGTGCACACAAGCCGTTTTCACGACGAAATAGCGGGTACCTAATAGATGCCTGTTTGGTCCTTTGATACCTCAGGAATTTTAGTAGTTTCCTTTGATGCCTTAGGAATTTTAGGAGTTCTTTGTAGTAGGTTTTCTACCTTTCGAATAAGTGGCCCGTTACTTAGCTGTTTTTCTACTAAATATTGCATTAATTTATTTTATCTAAGGGTTTACCACTCACGTAAACCTAAAGCGTAAGCACGTTTATGAAACCAGCATATCTATATAATGCTAGTACAATGATAAGGAAATATACTGAGCTGCCAGCTGCGGGTGACCGAGCTCTCCCAATTCCACGCTGGCTTGGCTTTGGAGCCGCAGCAGAAGGCGGAAGTCAATGTCACTGCTAAGGCGGCGGCGGATTTGATGCACTCGGGAGTCGGGCACCACCATGGCTGACCGAGCTCTCCTAATTCCACGCTGGCTTGACTTTGGAACCGCAGCAGACGGCGGAAGTCAATGCCACTGCCAAGGCGGCGGCGGATTTGTTGCGCCCGGTCACCACCAGGGCGCGCGCAGCGTCGGGCCGGTGAAACAGAAGCCGGGTTGGGTATCTAGTTGCCAGGCTGATTTGATCCCTCATAGTCGAAAGGTGGGCTACTTAGAACCGAAAATTGACTTGTTTGTAAATAAATAAGCGATTTGATGGCCAAAATCGCCTGGATCACAACTTTTAGAAATATTTTGAAGGCAAAATATATATATTTATATATGTATAGGTAGATATAGGGGAAGCGGGGGTAGCACCGCCATGTGGGAAACACCGCCATCCTCTCTATCGGCAAAACTCTGAATTGTAAATGTTAACACCCGCCATTTCGGTGTCCGAACGGAAACGGGACGCCGCGTGAGGTAGGTTTCGCTAAGATTTATTTGATTTTGAGATCGCAATTGCCCATTTTGTGAATTTCAAACCATCGTTGTAATCATTTGGCATGTTTGAGCAGCAAGTAAGTGGTCATTTCAAGTCAAAATGCCTTGATTTTTACGTTAATTTTGAGGGCATGAAGTGCTCTTTGTTGAGAAAGGAATTACAGAAGAATCGCGTCCCGGCTTGTTTTGCTGTCGGGGCGTTGTTGGTCCATGACTGTGAGTGGGGTAACACCGCCATGCTCGGCGGTGCTACCCCAAGGGGTGGCAAGATGGATAAAGCCGCAATGATGATTTACTCAGCTCGGAGAAGAGCTTTAGTTAGGCCGCAAACGTCGTCTGTTTTTTAACCTCACGTTTGACTTCACTGGATGTTTCGAAATAAACGTGAATTTGTCATGCTTTGTATGCATATTGTCCGCAACAAACAGTCCGATCTGTGACAAACTAACAACCAATTCTTGTGTGTCTTATATGAGTTTGAGTTACTATTTCAGACAGCAGTAACGCTTCCAAGGGTGGCTGTCACCGTAAGGCCGATCTGTGGATAACATCGCCATCAGTGGCGGTGCTACCCGCACATTTTTTGGAGGACGAAAAATGCAGGACTTGTTTTCGACGTCTGTAAAGTAGCGAAATTTTATAATGGAGCGCTGGAAACTATGCCAACATGTAGGAAAACATTCCTACTTTCACATGAATGAAAAAGAGCTTCGTTTTTACTACGCATATCAGCTCGGTGAGCAGAAATGCTTAAGGTGGCGGTGCTCCCCCCGCTTCCCCTAGGGGAAGTTGGGGCAATGCCGGAGTTGGGGCAAAGCCGAAATTCGAGATATTTCGAAAACCGTACGACATGGAAGCCACCTGTCAGTGATGCTCTGAAGCTTAAAGGAAATAGTTCACTTTCACGAAATTATTTTTTTGCAATGGATTTATGATTTTTTATGTTCAAAATGATCAGCAAAGAAAATAAAACCTATTTATAACAAAAGATTATTTTCTATATTTTGATATAAGAAGAACTTTTCAGTTTCTGTAAGGCACAGGCGATCCAGTATGAAAAGAGAATGGGTTCCGAAAATTCTTCAGAAACTAGAGAAATTATCGCGGCCACCGGCATTTGGGCGATCTGCTGCTGCTGAATGTCCTTATTAATCAGTACGAGAATTTCTCTAGAGTTCTCGTAGATAATTTCTCTAGTTTCTGAAGAATTTTCGGTACCCATGCTCTTTTCATACTGGATGCAAATATATGCAAGGCACACATCCTCAACGCAAGACACCTTTTTCGGGACGAGAAATAGAATATCTTTGCCTAGGGTGATCGTTGGGCTGTAAAAGCTCCTGATTTATGCTCGTCTCAGCCCAGGCTACGGAACTGCTATTCCAGTTCAAAACCCATGTTAAAAAGTGAACTATTTCCTTTAAGTGACTACCAATTATCGCATGTTTGTTACCAGTCGTCATTCGGAATACTTCGGCTGTGAGGGCGCCAAGAGCGTTTTCAAGGTAGGTACGTTTCCTTTGTACTACATGCGTCTTCGAAGCTGCATTTCCTACTCATTATGCTACCGTTTGTCTGGCCAAATCGGTCAAGTAATCTTCAGCACGTCTTTGCATAAGTGTGCTGCCTATTTGAAATTTATACAGCACGTTGAAAAGTTATGGGCCTGCAAATGAAAGTATGGCTGGCTGGGGTAATGCCGAAAACGTGCAATTACGCGCGTTAAAGCACGCTACGTGAACTTTACCGCTGTAGAATAGCAACGCGTATTTTTAGTCACACAAATTACACTTTTAACCGACACAACGGCCTGTTACCATAAGGAATGATTTACCTGGCCTTTTCTTATTATATCACACAATTAGGTATAACTTCCAGTGTGCACCAAGCGTCCTCAAGCTCTTAAAACGCGTGTCAGCTTTGACGAATTCTGGATAAAATTTGAGATAAAATAGCAAAACATCAATTTCGGCATTCCCGTAGATCATTTCTCCCATTTTCGGCTTTCCCCACAGTCGGGGGCAACGCCGAAAAAGTCACTTCTTTGATATTCTTTGATATTTTTAGTTTGTGCGCTTAACAGTATGCGAATTCATCAAATGCGCCTGGTATGTTTGAAGGGCAAAAGACTGGCCTCTCGTATGACGCCAACAAGAATAGCTTATGTTGTCTACCTTGCGTGCTACGGGCGTCAGAAAAAAAATATTCGGCGTTCCCCCAACTTCCCCTGTATATATACGAGTATATATATATATATATATATATATATATATATATATATATATATATATATATATATATATATATATATATATATATATATATATATATATATATATATATATATATATATATATATATATATATATATATTTTGTTGCGTTCACTCACCGAGCACTCGTCGATAACTGCCGCGTCCGTCCGGCGCTGGCCCGCGCGGAGCGGGACGGGGTTGTGACCTCCAGTGCCCCGGGGCAAGGTCAGCTGGCGGTCGGATGATCGTCCGGTCACGCGCAGGGGCGGTCGCGCGCGCACAGTGAGGGGAGGCCGAAGTGTGACCGCCACACACCTCCCTCCCCACTTCCAGCTACATCTTCGTGTAGGTGAGCCGATCAGGCTCAATGCGGTTTCGCAGCGGGTAGCGGTTCAGCTGCGGCGGGGAGCAGGTCTCAGATTCAGTAGGCTCCTCGGTGGGCTCATCCTCAGCAGCCCTCGGTCCGTGAGAACCGTCCGGTACCGCGCCATGACGCAGGTCTTCCACGGCCAGGTCCACGAACGAGTCCAGGCGGGTCTCGTCAGCCCGACGTGCAGGCGCCGGCGCCGGCAGGACGGGGGCCAGGGTGCCGGCGTCCGAGCTGCAGTCCTCAGAGAGCAGTCGGTCAGGCCTCACTGGACAGGCACGCAGGCGGTCGTGGTGCACGATCATAGACCGCCTCCTGCCGTCTACTTCCCTCTCTCGGTAGGTCACTTCGCTCTTCAACTGGAGAACCTCGAACGGTCCTATCCACTTGTTGGACAGCTTCGGACTGACGCCTACCTTCCTGTTCAGGTTTGACACCATGACGAGGTCCCCCGGAGCGTGCTGACTGAACCTGACGGTCTGTTTCTGTCTGTAGGCGCGCCTGCTGGACTCCACCTTCTCCTTCACCTCATGGCGCAGCTCGTCCAGTTCTTGGAGGCGTGATGCTATCTGGCTGTCATCTCGGGCGCGACCTGCCGCGAGATCTGTTGGAGTCGTGGCCTCATAGCCGAGCAGCAGCATATGTGGAGTCTGTCCCGTTGTTTCATGTACGCTTGTCCGGTAAGCCGCCATGACCTCCGGGAGCCGTGCATCCCAGTCAGCGTGATTTGTCGACACGTAGGACCGGAGCATGTTGCCGAGTGTTCTCATGAACCGTTCCGCTTGCGGGTTTCCTTGTGGATGATGGGGAGTTGTCCGACTTTTCTGGATGCCGAACCTTGCACACAGCATGCGGAAGAGCTCAGACTCAAACTGCTTCCCTTGGTCTGAGTGGATCTGACGCATGGCGCCGAAGCGACAGATGATCTCATCCATGAGGACCTTGCACACGCTCTCGGCGTCCTGACGCTCCATCGGGAGCGCTTCCGTCCACTTCGTTGCCTGATCTGTGACAACGAGTATGTACCTGTTACCCCTCCGACTGGGCGAGAATGGTCCGCAGATGTCAACTGACACGAAGTCCCACGGCCGCAGCGGAACAGGCAACGGCTGATGTGGGGCCTTGTCGCGCTGGTCTGGCTGCTTCACCTGGAGACACACCTGACAGGAACGGCACCAGTCGGAGACATCCACAGTCATCGTGACCCAGAAGAACCGGTCTCTTACCCTTTCCAGAGTGCGCCTCCCTCCTTGATGGCCAGACATGGGGTCATCATGCGCCAGCCTCAGCACAGCCGGCACCAGGTGTACCGGCACGACAACTTGCTCGCGCTCTCGGCCGCGGCACCTGTATCTTTTGATCAGTAGTCCGGCTTCGATCTTCAACGCGTCTCTTCTCCTCCAAAGCCGTCGTGCTCCTTCCGGAGCGGTCTGGGCGAGCCTGCCGATCGCGATACCGTCCTTGACACAGCGCAGAGCCTCGTCCCGCTCCTGCTCCTCCGGTGTCACCAGAGCCGTGTCTGTCAGACGCACGGCGCTGACCGGCGCACGGGACAGCGCGTCGGCATGGGGAATGGACTTCCCGGCGACGTGTTGGATGTCGAGCTCGAACTCAGACAGCTTCAGAGCCCACCTGGCGAGACGTCCCTTCAGCTTGTTGGAGGTGGCGAGAGCCAGCAGTGGGTTGTGATCCGTTCTGAGCACGCAACGCCTCCCGTAGATGTAGACCCTGAAGTATTCCACGGCCCAGACCAGTCCAAGACACTCCTTCTCCGTGGTCGAGTAGTTACGTTCGGCCTTTGCCAACACTCGGCTGGCAAACGCGACGGGCCGGCCATTCTGAGACAGGATCGCGGAGATCCCAACATCGGAGGCATCAGTCGTCAGCTCGAAGTCGCTGTCCATCTTGGGATACGCCAGGACTGGCGCAGTCACCAGAACGCCTCTCAGTTGTTGGAACGCACTGTCACACTCTGTAGTCCATCTGAAGCCGTTCTTGAAAGTACGGTCTGCCTTCCTCTCCAACAGTCTCAGCAGCGGCTTGGCCATGTCGGCGTACTTGGGACAGAAGCGCCGATAGTAGGATGTCAGACCGATGAACCTCTGAAGCTCCTCGTGCGATGCTGGCGTCGGGTAGTCGCTTACGGCCTTGAGCTTGTCTGGATCAGGGCGGATGCCGTCCTGGGTCACGAGGTACCCCAGGTAGCGTACCTCCTTCTAGGCGAAACTACACTTCCCCAGCTTCAAGAGCAGATTGGCGTCCGCGAATCTCCCCAGGATGTCGTCCAGTCGTTTCAGGTGCGTGTCGAAGTCCTTCGACCATAGGATGACATCGTCCACGTACGACAGGGTGTATAGCCAGTTCGAGTCCGCCAGAAGCATCTGGAGCGCCATCTGCAGCGTTGCGCCTGAGTTCTTCTGCCCCATGGGCATCCTCAGCCACTCGTAATGGCCGCTGTGGGTCGAGAACGCTGTCTTCTCGATGTCACGCTCGTCCATCTTGAACTGCCAGTATCCGCTGGCCAGGTCCAGTGTGGACAGTCCAGGGCGTCGTCGATCCGGACCAGCGGGTGTGCGTCGAACTCGGTCACTTTGTTGAGGCCTCGGTAGTCGATGGTGAGCCGACTGCTACCGTCCTTCTTCTTGCACATGACGACGGGCGCGCTCCACGGGCTGTGGCTTCTGCGGATGAGTCCTTTCCGCATTAGGTCCTCACATAACTCTTCGGTCTTCCGTCGGGTCTCCCAGTCGGTTCTGCGCGGGGGTATCCGGATGGGCAGCTGATGCTGGTCCTTCAGACGTATGCGGTGCTTCACCAGATCGCACATACCGACCTCTCCCCGTACGGAGAACGCGCCGTTGCGTCGCAGCAGGACCGCCGCCAGGGCACGGCGCTGCTCGTCCGTCACATCCGACTCGGCGACCTTGCTGCGGACCATGTCTTCCAGCTGTCGCTCTCTTGCCTCCCTTTCCTCCCGGCTGAGATCGCTCAGCGGCGAGGCACGCACTGTCGGCGGATCCGCGTAGCCGACACATCGGGCGACAGTGCACGACTTGTACAACTTCACTGCACTTCGACCCGGGTTACACAGCCGCAACTGAACAGCGCTGTCTGTCCTGATGACGTCCACAGAGCTCGAGACGCAGAGGCTGTTCCCGTAGCGTCGTGTGAACTTGCTGTCCTCGACCAAGGTGATGTGCTGCCCGGGTGCACATGCAGTGTCGGCCCGCACTCTGCCCGCCAGCAGAACCTCAGACGCCGCGGGGATGGTGACGTCCGCGGTGAGCTCGACTGGGTGTCCGTCGGTAACCGGTGCACCGGCCGCGGCTGGGCCGCCAGCGTCGCGGCTCTCCATAGCCGCAACTGCAGCTGGGCCGCCGTGTACCACCGCCCTCTCGCCGAGGCTGCGTCCGCCGGTCACACGCCTGTCGGCCGTAGAGTTCTCCGTCAGTCGCATAGTCATGTGCACGAAGTCGAGCGCCACCTCGCCATACAGGGACAAGAAGTCATTGCCGAGGACGCATTCGGTGTTCACACTGTCAACAATCAGTACCGTGTGACGCCGCGGCGGCAGGTGACCACACTCGACGGTTGCATCAACAGTCCCCCTCACCTTCAACGGCGTGCCATCAATAGTCACCGGTGCCGATGCAGGGTGCACGAGGGGTCGGAACGCTTTGCACCCTACCGCCGGGCAGCTGCTGGTGACGAACGTGACGTCGCTGCCAGTGTCAGCAAGCCACGTGACGCGGACGCCGTCGATGGCGCCCCGGATCAGCGGAGTCGTCCGAGCCACCCTAGAAGAGGCTACTACAGCGGGGACCGAGGAGCGGCGGCTCACATCCTCCTCGGTCCGTTCCCGTTTCCCGACCGCCGATCTGCTGGGCGTTGGTACGGACAGTCAGAGCGCCAGTGGGAGAGTTCACCGCAGTTGAAGCAGCCCTCCTCCCTCCGACGGCTCGGTGTTCGGCGCCTGTTGGACGAACGGGACGAGCGGTTGTAGTCGCGGCTGGGACGGAATACGCGACATGCCTGCATCTGCTCCTCCAGCATCTGGATCTTGTCGGACAGCGCCGACAGCACCGAAGTCTCGCTGGGCTGAGGTTGAGAGCCGGTACTCCACGCGTCCGACTGTTCTCCTCTCGGGGCACCATGGACGGCCCCCACAGATGCGCCGCCTCCCGTTGACGTCTCGATCTGCTCCAGCTTTCTCGCCTCCAGGAGAACCGTCTCTGTCGACCACGTTGGTTGGTAGAACGAAAGTATGTGTTTCCTCGACTTTTCTCCGATGCCCATCAGAAACCGATCCTTCACCAGCCGCTGGCGGTATGTGGCGTCCTCCCACTCGGGGTAGGCACGAGCACACAACGTTTCCAGATCGTACAGGAACGTCGCCAGTGATTCGCCGGGCCTGCGAATACGCTGATGAAACTCCAGCGCGTACTGAACAGCGAGTCCGGGAGAGTCGAACTCGGCATTCAACTTCTCGCACAGTTTCTTCCAGCTGTTCCTGTCGCCGTCGGAGAGGCGCATCGCGAAGTCGAATGCCCGACCGGTGATCGCCGGGAGCGCCATCACCGCCGTAGTTTCGTCACTGAAATCGCTGGAGGTCTTCTGTTCCGTTTTTGAACTGTCCCAGTTGCAAGCACGGGCAATCACTTCTATCTTGCTGATCCACGTTTTTACATTACCACTGCCGTCAAATTCCGGTAAACGGTAATTCTTCGCCATAGCCATGGCTCCGTTGCAGTTTTCCGCTGCCACCACGTGTTGCGTTCACTCACCGAGCACTCGTCGATAACTGCCGCGTCCGTCCGGCGCTGGCCCGCGCGGAGCGGGACGGGGTTGTGACCTCCAGTGCCCCGGGGCAAGGTCAGCTGGCGGTCGGATGATCGTCCGGTCACGCGCAGGGGCGGTCGCGCGCGCACAGTGAGGGGAGGCCGAAGTGTGACCACCACAATATACCAGCATCTGCGATGCTGGGCTCCGCATCGCGGGACCGCAGGTTGTTTGAGCAAGCACCTTTGTAAACGCAGCAAAAACGCCCGCCGCCAAACGAGAGGATGAGCCTTGCACGTGCAGACCGGAGTCGGTGTGTTACAAACTGACGTGCACGGCACCCTACTCGCTGATCTATAGCGGTGTGCCAAATTTGAGTGTAATCGGCTCGGCCATTTTCGAGATCTGGAAGCGTCACCCTGCACGTGCGCACGTGCAAGCTGTGTCCAATTGCATTGTGCATGGGACCCTATTCGCCGGTCCCTAGCGGTGTACCAAATTCGAGCTCAATCGGCCCAGCCGTTTTCAAGATCTTGAAACGACCCCTCCACGTGCGCACGTGCAGTTGCATCTCAACCGTGACACATGGAAATACATACTAACTGACTTGTGCACGGCACCCTACTGATCGATCTCTAGATGTTTGCCGAATTTGAGTGCAATCGGTCCAGCCGTTCTTGAAATCTGGAAGCGTCACCCTGCACGTGCGCACGTGCAAGATGGGTCCAAACTGACTTGCGCACGGCACCCTACTAATCGGTCTCTAGCGGTGTACCAAATTTGAACTCAATCGGCCCGGCCGTTCTCGAGATCTGGAAGCGTCACCCTGCACGTGCGCACGTGCAGTTGCACCCCAATCGTGGCACATGGAAATACATACTAAATGACTGCAACCTACTGATCGGTATCAAGCGTTATGCCAAATTTGAACACAATCGGTCCAGCCGTTCTCGAGATCTGGAAGCGTCACCCTGCACGTGCGCACGTGCAGTTGCACCCCTACCAAGACACATGGAAATGCATCGCCTGGAAAGTGTCTACCTCCATGCCAAGTTTTAGCGCAATCGGCCCAGTAATTACCGCGAGCTATTGCGCTTATTACAAAACAGGCACCTCTTGGCTTTGCACGTGGAACGTGCGTTAGGGGTCACCCATATGCATCGAGAGTAGCACACTATGTGAAAGAAGGGAAAAAGCTACCCCACACAAAAAAACCGCACGTGTATCAGCCCAGTGGTTGCCGAGATATAAGTCGTACAAAAACGTCCCCACGGCGGCCGGCCGCTATTTAGCAGTAAAATCGTGTCGCATCCTTCTATTAGAGGTATCCCCGTCACCTGTTCGTATACTGTCTGAGCAAAGGCCATACGTTACGGTCCAAACTCCATAGTGAGGCGGACATACGAATTTACGAGAGTTTAGCGACGAAATGATTCACTTAATTGTTAAGTAATGGGTACCATTAGGTAGACCATAAATTTTATCTAGCATCTCACCGTAGATGCAGTAAAAAGTGCTTTACTTTTCAATGTATGTAAAGACTTGCTCAGCTCAATCAGTTCACTCTGTATTGGCTCAAGCCGTATCATGCGAACGCAATACAAACTAGAGCACCGACAGCGCAGCGCTCCCCAACTCACTGCTCGCCCAGTCCACCCGGGCCGCCGCCACGACGGCCCCCCCCCCCCCGCAAGTAGGCATCCCGCACTGCACCGACAGCCGCGGGCGACCAGCTGACCGGCCAGCTGACCGGCCAGCAGCCGGCGGGCGGCAAGCCACGGATGGCCGACCCGCCGGCGCGGCGAGGGAGGGGAGGGACGCAGCTGAAAGACCCGACTACATATATATCAAAGAATGATACATTATATGTAATCATCGATGACGCGACATAAATCTGCTTTATTGGGTTTAGCGGTGTAGTCTGTGATGCCATCACAATGAAAATAGCCTAGTTTTGTAGAGCATCAAATTCTGATTCCATAACGACTCTCGCTAGTCCATTTTCAATTGTAAATAAGCCTTTTATTGCGATGCAAAGTCCCGAAATGGTGCCGACGGCGGCCGGTCCCCCGATGGTACCATACCATAGATGGTAAACAGGTTAGTTCACATTCCCGCCGCTATGCGGGCGGCGGCGGCGCCACCTGTCCTCGTGTCCGCCTGACACCGTAACGATATAGGTCTGAGCTCAAATCTCGGTAATGTCGTGCTTTTTTACTATATTTCTCAAAAACGGCACCACGTGCAATAACGTTCTATATATCATTGGAAAGAGCATCAAAAGTTGTATAAAATATCAACTTTTGACTTAAACATATCTTAAACGTAAAAAGTTATTAAGCATCAAAGACGCTCCCATTGACTTTCAAAGTTAAAATTTTTCATTTTTAAACGAGCTTCAAAAGAGCAAACGAATTCTGACAGCTTAACGAAGCATAACACCATGTTCTATGGTCTTTTCTCAACAAGTCCTGAAAGTTTAAACAAAATCGTATCATATAATTTTGTACAATGAGCGAATGAAAAAGTCTCTGCAAAAACGCCCATTGACTTAACATGGGGAGCGAAAAAAATTCAACTTTGACCTCGTGCAAAGACACGTTACGAAGTTCTGAGGGGTATACGGCGCACACCAGCGTGTACCCAAACGTGTTTGCCATAAAATGCTGGGAAGAAAACCACCTCTTCCTTGGCTCGTTTTTCCGCTATTCCCGATCGCGCAAAAAGTGTCCAAAACCCCGTTGACTTAACATGGGGAAAATGGAATCGCACGTGCCACGTGCCACGAGGTTTTAAGCGAGTAGCGACCGGTGCCAACAGGTAGATCGCCTGCGGGAGCCCATACACTGAAATTTTTAAGAAAATCGAGCCACAAGTTTAGGCCTGACCCAAGTTGCCCCAATTCGCGGCCAGACATGCAAAACATAGCCCGGAGAAGGACCGCTCCGGTTGTTTTTCAATAGAAAAACACAATTCTAACGAATAGTGTTTGTCTTTTCAAACAACCTGCGGTTATTCGCCGGTCTAGAGCGGTGTGCCAAATTTGAGTGCAATCGACCCGGCCGTTCTCGAGATCTGGAAGCGACACCCTGCACGTGCGCACGTGCAGCCTGGGCCCCAATTGACTTGTGCACGGCACTCTATTCGCCGGTTTCTAGCGATGTACCAAATTTAATCTGAATCGGCTCAGCCGTTTCCAAGATCGGGAAACGACCCCTATACCCAACCGCGGCACATGAAAATACATACTTACTGACTTGTGCACGGCACCCTACTAACCAGTCTCTAGTGGTATGCCAAATTTGAGCACAGTCGGTCCAGCCGTTCTTGAGATATGGAAGCGTCAGCCTGCACGTGCGCACGTGCAAACTGGGTCCCATCTGACTTGTGCACGGCACCCTACTCGCCGAGCCCTAACGGTGTGCCAACTTTGATCACAATCGGCCCAGCCGTTCTCGAGATCTGGAAGCGTCACCCTGCCCGTGCGCACGTGCAGCGGCACCCCACCCGTGACACATGGAAATGCATTGCAGGGCGGGTCCCTACATCCATGCCAAGGATCAGCGCAATCGGCAAAATAACTACAGAGTTATTACACTTGCTACCGAACTGACACCTCTTTGTTTTGCACGTGGCACGTGCATTAGGGGTCACCCATACGCATCGAGAGTAGCCCACTACGTGTAAGAAAGGAAGAAGCTATCCAACACAAAAGACCGCGAGTGAATCGGTCAAGCAGTTGTGGAGATAGAAGCTTTGCAAGGCGACCCCACGGCGGCCGACTGCTAATATTTAGCAATAATCAGTGTCGCGTCCGCACATGGGAGGTGTCCCCTTCACCTGTTCGTATATTTTAATGTGGTTGGGTTCAAGTCACAGTCGAGCCCTGCTTTTTTACAACTTTTCTTAAAAACGGCACACCGTGCAGTGACGTTCTATACATCAGTTGAAAGAGCATCAAAAGTTGTATATTATATTAACTTTTCACCTACATATCTTACTAAAGATAAAAGTTATAGAGGAATAAAGACGCTCCCATTGACTTTCCATGTTAAAAATTTTAAATTTCAAATTAACTTTATAAGAAAAAATGAGTTTTGCCAGCTTAACGAAGCATAACGGCCTATACTCTGCTAACCGGTCTCTAGCGGTGTGCCAAATTTGAGTGCAATCGACCCGGCCGTTTTCGAGATCTGGAAGCGACACCCTGCACGTGCGCACGTGCAATATGGTCCCATCTGACTTTTGCACGGCACCCTATTCGCCGGTCTCTAGCGGTGTACCAAATTTGAGCTCAATCGGCCCGGCCGTTCTCGAGATCTGAAAGTGTCACCCTGCACGTGCGCACGTGCAGCTGCATCCCAACCGTGACCCATGAAAATACATACTAACTGACTTGCGCACGGCACCCTACTGATCGGTCTCTAAAGGTGTGCCAAATTTGAATGCAATCGGCCCGGCCGTTCCTGAGATCTGGAAGCGTCACCCTGCACGTGCGCACGTGCAACCTGGGACCCAACTGATCTGTGCAAGGCACCCTACTACGCGGTCTCTGACGGTGTGCCAAATTTGAACTCAATCGGCCCGGCCGGTCACGAGATCTGGAAGCGTCACCCTGCACGTGCGCACGTGCAGCGGCACCCCTACCGTGGCACATGAAAATGGATCGCCTGGTAGGTGACTACCTGCATGCCAAGTTTCAGCGCAATTGGCCCAGTAATTACCGAGTTATTGCACTTATTACAAAACTGACACCTGTCCGTATTACACGTGTCACGTGCAGTAGGGGTCACTCGCATGCATCGTCCATAGTAAAATACTTCTAAGAAGGGTATACGCTACCCCACACAAAAAACCGCAAGTGTATTGGTCCAGTGGCTGCGGAGATATAAGTCGTACAAAAACGTCCCCACGGCGGCCGGCTGCTAATGTTTAGTATTAAATCGCATCCTTCAATGGGAGGTATCCCTGTCACCTGTTCGTATACTGTCTGAGCCAAGACCATATATAGGTCTGAGCTCAAATCTCGGTAAAGTCGTGCTTTTTTACCAAATTCCTCAAAAACGGCACAACGTGCAATAACTTTCTATATATCATTGGAAAGAGCATCAAAAGTTGTATAATCTATCAACTTTTCACTTAAATATATCTCAACTGTAAAAAGTTATTAAGCAACAAAGACGCTCCCATTGACTTTCAATGTTAAATTTTTTCATTTTTAAAGAAGGCTAAAGACAACAAACGAATTTGCACAGCTTAAAAAAGCATAACAACATGTTCTATGGTCTTTTCTCAACAAGTCCTGAAAGTTTAAACAAAATCGTATCATATAATTTTGTACAATGAGCGAATGAAAAAGTCTCTGCAAAAACGCCCATTGACTTAACATGGGGAGCGAAAAAAGTTCAACTTTGACCTCGTGCAAAGACACGTTACGAAGTTCTGAGGGGTATACGGCGCACACTAGCGTGTACCCAAACGTGTTTGCCATAAAATGCTGGGAAGAAAACCACCTCTTCCTTGGCTCGTTTTCCCGCCATTGGCGATCGCGCAAAAAGTGTCCAAAACCCCATTGACTTAACATGGGGAAAATGGAATCGCACGTGCCACGTGCCACGAGGTTTTAAGCGAGTAGCGACCGGTACCATAAGGTAGATCGCCTCCGGGAGCCCATACACTGAACTTTTTACGACGATTGTACATTTCGTCTAGGCCTGACCCAAGTTGCCCCAATTCGCGGCCAGACTTGCAAAACATAGCCCGGAGAACGACCGCTCCGGTTGTTTTTCAATAGAAAAACACAATTCTAACGAATAGTGTTTGTCTTTTCAAACAACCTGCGGTTATATATATTAGGGTGGCACTTAGCAATAGGGTGAATTTTATGTTATCCGTTTTTTAGGCGTGCGGGTAGTTTTCTGGTTCCATTCCCGTAAAAAATAATGTGTGCAAAATTATTTTGAAAAATATTGATATTTAGGGGTCGCGAATTGAGGTCAAAGTTGGCAGTTTTGGGGAAAAAATCAACTTTTTGGAAACTACTTTAAACCTATTTGGAATGACATATCTGGTCATTAAGCGTCATATCCGACGTATTTTGACCTTTATTTGCATAACAATTGCTTATCCCATCACTTCCGGTCGATCGTAGCCAGTCCAGGTCAGGCCAAGACAGGTCTGATCTGGGCTGTTTTACCCATGTCAGGCCTGTTTTTGGCCTACGACCGGTGCCTTCTCTCAGTGGAGGTCATATCCTCTTATTAGTGTGAGGAGTAACCGGTCTCTCCTGTTCCAAAGGGAGGACGAGCCCCACGGTTCTATCGGTTCTTGAATCTTGAGACATGCTCATTTTCTGTCAAAGAGAATGTGAAGAAGTTGGAGTCATCCTATCGCCGGCGGGGGAAAGCAGAGGCGAGAGTGGGCATTGAGCTGCACTGGTTTATTGTGCTTTCGGGATGTTCTTCCGTGGGCGCTTCTTCCGACTCTAGTGCCAGTGCCAGCAACAGACTTACCCGACCGTTGCGGCGCGCACACGGGGGGAACATCTTTGACGATGGCGACCATGAGAGAGAAACGTCGACTCAAGCGGACGTCCCCAACAGTGAACTGGCCTCGACCATGCCAAACTGCCCAACCGTAATGTGTGAAGAACACGTGAACCTAGGTTATCAACTGCGGCACGGAACTTCTGATACGACTCCGGCTGAACCGCGAATCCTGAACCGCGAGAGAATGAGCGTCGACCGATTCTAGGTCCTGGTGATGGGGAGGGGGGATTAGGGTGGCCAAGCTCCTCGCCGTTCCCAAACTCCCCTCCATCCAAGCACAGGAGGCCATGCTCACAGCGCTGGGGGACTAGGAACTGGAGAAGCGGAACTGCGGCCTTTTGCTTCGACGCCACGACGGCGAACAGCATGCTGGTGAACGGTACTTTAGCCCTTATCGAGCAGAAGCTGGATTGGCCCGTCCTCCAGCTGGCCTGCCGGCACCACGTGTAAGAGCTGGTCCTAGAGAAGGCCTTCTCCACCTGCCGGAGAATCTCGAGCGGCCTCTACATCCGGCTGTTTAAGAGGTCCAAAGGCGGGTGGGAGTTCATGCTTCATTGACAGGATCACACCGGTGGCGTTCGCCGTCGACGACGTTCCGGAGTGGGACAAGCTGCTGGTCAGCTTCCATCGCTTCCATCGCTGGACTTTGCCTAGCTCCGGGAAGACTACCAAAAACTTCTGGAGCTCTGCGTAACTGCTCTCGGTGGAGTTCCAAGCACGGCATCCGTTTCTCCGCCTCAGAGTACTCCACTGAGTTAGGTGGATGGCAAAGACCATCCGTACCGTGGATGCCTTCCTCTTCAGGGAGCGGCTCCGGCTGACGGCGGACGAGGCCCAGGTCATCAGACGCTGCGCGCTGTTCGTTGTCTGCAAGTTCGCCGCCGCCGCCGCCGCCGTCTGGTCTGGGACTCTACTGCCACTGCGCCGGCTCTGGACCTGACCTTCGTGAACTCGTTCTGCGCCTACCCCGACAAGGAGCTGTCGAAGGCGACAGTCCCGGTCTTCGGCCGTCACCTGTAGTAATTGAGTGATCGGCTGGTGACTGGAGCTTTTAGACCCCGACCCTCGGGCTCAATCAAGACATGGTGCGGGCAATAGACTTGTAGGAGAGGGGACCCGCCTCATAAGTCCTTAGTGGACACTATGAACGCCGCTCTCGCGACCAAGACGTTGGCGAGCTTCCTCACCCCATCGTTCAAAAAGCTCTCAAGGATACACGACCTGGACGCGGGGCTCATCATCAATGACCAAGGCCACTGGGAGGACAGCAGCTACCAAACCGCAGCTCGTGTAGTCCGGGAGCTGCGGGTGGTGAATGACTTCACCAGGCGCGGTATGGCGCTGATGTAGGACTGGCACTCATGGAAGACAAAGATTAGCGCCAGTTCTTCCTCCATGTCGTTGAAAAGATCACAGAAAACGCTAACCTGACACCCGAATATCGACTGCAATTGCTAACCAGGCTACACACAAAGTGATCTGGGTGCCCGTTGCCCATGATAACCCTCCCTCCAATGAGGCGCCAATAATCTACTAAAGAGGAGGAACTGGAGTAGTGGAGTACATAGACCAGCGTTCTGGCATGGCCGAAGCTGCATGGAATATCAATAAACAATATGAAAATGACAAAGAAATGCCTTATTATCATCCGATTACAGCGTAATAGGAAACTCAGAAGCGATTTAAATCATATTTAGATATGCTACCAAAATCTCAATTTTGACCTTGATTCGCGACCTCTAAACATCAATATTTTCCCATAGAAATTTGTCTCCCTTATTTTTTACGGGAATGGAACCGGAAAGCCACCCGCACGCATCAAAAATCAAAAATTGATTTTTAAGTGCCACCCTAATATATATATATATATATATATATATATATATATATATATATATATATATATATATATATATATATATATATATATATATATATATATATATATATATATATATATATATATATTACGGGTCATATGCTAACTTGGGCAGTATGCAAACTACCCGGGCAGTATGCATACTACCCAACAGCCCGGGCAGTATGCATACCGCCCGGGTAGTATGCATACTACCCGACCCCTTGGGCAGTATGCATACCGCCCAAAAGCTTGGGCAGTTTGCATACTGCCCGCTTTCCGACTTAAAGTTGTGTAATCCATGTCCACATTAAGAATATAAATGGCTCTCTAGATAACAATAGATCGACCGAGAAAAATTTTTGTCTTCAAACGTGATTGATGGATCGTTATAGGATGGAATGAGGATTGGAATAAAGTGTTGAAATTACTTTTTCCCAAATCCATTGTTGAATAACCAGTGGCCAACAAGTCATTGTCATTGTGAAGCGTGAACTGAGTAAAATGAAACGACGACAAAATTTGACGTCATCAATTTTGAACAGTTCTTTTTTCGCTATAACTTTGCCAAAAAAGAGGAATCAATCTCAAATTTGGTATCTGGATAGAAGGCGGTAGGGACTAGAGATGTCAATCGGATACCAACTTCTTGGTATACCGATACCAAACCGATACCAACTTGGTATTTGGTATTTCAATCGTAATTATGTGTTTGGTATTTTGTTGGTATCATGAACCCTCACTAATGTATAAGAGGCTAAGAAATCGGTAAAAAGTTGGTATTTCCCTCATTTTCCCAAGTTGGTTTGGTTTCGGTATTTTCCCGTGGTTTTGGTTGGTATTTGGTTTGGTATCGGTATTCCGATGTTCCGTAATTGACATCACTAGTAGGGACTATCACATATTTTCCGTTTTTTTCGAAATTCAAAAAAAACACTTTTTGGATTTTTTGCCTATTATATTCAAAAAATTATTTTTTTGATTTGGGGGGTCAAAATCTAAAAATTTAAAAAATCCGAAATAGCAGTTTTGTAGCCCAGGGCCTCCTCTAACATACCCACTGGGTGGGCAAATGCCCACCCAGTCACCACAATTGCCCACCCAGTGGCGTCAATTTGCCCACCCAGAAGCAAATGCAAAAATTCTGGTCCGGCCGGACGTCCGGTACTACCTTTCTGATCTTAAGCAAACTGGATGCTGTTTGAAGGTCAAAAAAAAGTTTTCTGGTTGCCCGATATTCAGGGGCGTAGTCAGAATTTCCTCAAGGAGAGGGCCAAACGCACAGGGGCCCAAAATAACCCCCTCAAAATCCAAAAAGCCATCTGGTTGGATCCAATATTTTTTGGAGGGGGCCCAAATAAATAGAAAAATATTTATTAACAAAAATATTAGAACTGAGGGGGTAAGCAGTCCATGGGCCCTGTTAGATAGGCCCACGAATAGCTTCATAGAGTCGCCAGTCGGTTTTGAGGGCGGTCTGAGGGCCCGTAGGTCGGATGAGGGTTCTTCAGACCGTCACAGGCCCCTACAGCGCATGAGAGCCTCGTAAGCCGTCTGAGGGTCATATAAGCCGCCTAAGGGCCACTAAGACCGACAAAAGCCCTCTTTGCACTTGCAGAGGCCCAGTCATGCCGACAGAGGGCTCTCTCAGACAAACTAAGGACCCGTTCAGGGCATTTGAGGGCTTCCTCAAACCGATAGGGGCCCCTCAGATCGACAGTGGATCCGATCCGAGCTCCCTCAAACCGATATAGGGTCAGACCAACAGTCGGAACGCATTGATTCTGTTTACACACCGTTGGACCCAATTTGGACCCATCTCATCCAACTGACCCCCTGGTTTCAATAGGGCCCCAAGGCTCTAAAATTGGGGCTCTCTTGGCCAAAGTATAACTACTCAGCTGTGTCAAAGGATCTGCCGCAGGGGCCTTTGCGTCGCCAAGGGCCCACTGTGTCAGCCAGGAGCCCCTATATAATAAGGACCCCTGGCTTCCAGGGGGGGGGGGCATGGTCCCTTTGGCCCCCTCCTTGGCTATGCCACTGCAGGTGACAAGCGTTCTTCCAGGCGACCAGGGGGCAGGGGCTAGGCGACCAGGCGACCAGGGGGCAGGGGCTAGGCGACCAGGCCCCCAGGCGACCAGGGGCCCCCATGCGACTAGCCCCCAAGCGACCGGGGCCCTCTAGGTGACCAGGGGCCCCAGGAAACCGGGGGTCATCGGGTGAGTGCAGGGGCCCATTGGGTCATCAAAGGGCCACAGAAATGAAACTTCGATATCAATTTTCTTCCGAGTAAAAGACGTTTTATCCAGTGTTTGGAAAAAAATATCCCAGGGCCTGAGGGGCTCCCCCATGGCGCGTTTTGCGCTCAAGGGAGGGGGCCATTGCCCCCGTGGCCCCTCCCCCTTGGCTACGCCCCTGCCGATATTGTTATTCATGGACAAAGCCAGCTAAATCTCTAAATACGGCTGAACTAAACAAATAAGCAAGAACCATTACCGGTTCTTTACTACCAGTAAAACGCCTTTTGGGCGAAGAACGAGCGAGCGAGATAGTGAGCCCTGCACGTGCAGAAGGGCGAGAGGGTACTTCCAACGGGCTTGTGCAAAGCACCCTTCTAACCGGTCGCTAGCGGTGTACCAAATTTGAACGCAATCGGCCCAGCCGCTCCTGAGATCTGGAAGCGGCATTCTGCACGTGCGCACGTGCAAACGGGGTCCAAAATGACTTTTGCACGGCACTCTACTAACCGGTCCCCAACCGTGTACCAAATTTGAGCGCAATCGGCCCAGCCGTTCTCGAGATCTGGAAACGCCCCCTGCACGTGCGCACGTGCAGTAGCACCCTAACCGCAACACATGGGAATGCATTGCCTGGTGGGTGCCTACCTGTATGCCAAGTTTCAGCGAAATCGCCCAAGTAATTAACGACAGGCGCGGATACAAGGGGGGGGCCATGGGGGCCATGGCCCCCCCCCCTTGGCCGATTTTTTTTCAAAAATAAAATAAAAAGTTAAAAAGCTGAAAAGGGGGCCTCCTGAAAATAAAGTGGCCGAAATCCGATGAGTTTTTTTTTAACCTACCCACTTAGTTATTTCTTAGAAGACTAGCTGAGAAGACTTCTTTGTTAGAAGATTGGTAAAGCTTTTCATAACTTGGAGGTCTCTTATACTCACAGAGATGACCACTTTTACAGGGCCTCCTAACCTGCATAGAGGGCCTCCAAGCCTGCACAGATGTCCTAACAAACACAAAATCTCTTAGCCTACACAGAGGCCTCCACTCGCATCCGAACAAAGGGCCTCCTAGCCAACACAGAGGGCCTCCTAACTCACACAGAAGGTCTCCTATCCTGCACAGAGGGACTCCAAGCCTGCACAGATATCCTCTTCGCCAACACAGGACCTCTTAATCTCCACAGAGGGCCTCCACTCGCATCCACACAAAGGGTCTCCAAGTCTGTACTGAGGGCCTGCGCTCGCATCTGCACAGAGGGCCTCCTAGCTATCACAGAGGGCTTCCTAGTTCACATACAAGGCCTCCTAGCAGGGGCGGATCCAGGGGGGCGATAGCATAGGCGGCGGAACGGGGGGGGGCACCGGGGCACCGTGCCCCCCCTTGAATTCTGCAATGGGGGCACCAATAGCAAGGTGCCCCCCCCTTAAATTTGATGTATTAGTACTAGGGGCAGATTCGGGGAAAACTCCAAGGGGAGGGCCATGAATCGAAGTGGTGCCCCTACCTATGCCCAAAATTAAAACCTCAACGGATTTCGGCCACTTAATTTTGGTGGTGCCCTATTTTCAGTTTTTTTATTTTCTTTATTTTTGGTTAGTCATGTGATGACTGGTGCCCCTGCACCTGCTAGGCCGCTGATGCCCCTGGAAAGACTGTGGTACCTACCTACCCTGCCCCCTGACAAGCCTACGGTGGGCCCTGACATGACTTAGGTGCCCATGGGCCCTGACAGGCCTGTGGTGTCCTTGCTAAGCCTGTGGTGTCCCTGGGCCTTGGCAGGTTTGTGGTGCCCCTGTTAGAACGCAGGTGCCCTTGACAGGTTTGTGGTGCCTCTGACAATCCTAAATTGCCAACGACAGGCTTGTGGTGCCCTTGACAGGCCCATGGTGTCCTTGCGAGGCCGGTGGTTCCCCTGCGAATCCGATAGTGCCCCTGGCAGGCCTCTGGTGCCCCTGGCAGGTCTGTGGTGCCCCTGGAAGACCTGTAGTGCTTTTGCTAGGCCGATGGTGCTCCTGACAGGCCTGTGGTGCCACTGACAGGCCCGTGGTGCCCCTGCTAGGCCTATGGTACCCCTGGCGGGCCTGCGGTGCCCCTGTCGGCTGTCAGGCCTGTGGTGCTCCTGGCAGGCATGTGGTGACCCCAGGCCCTAAGTCATGACCCATGTGACCTCCACCCTGGGATTCGCCACTGATTAGTACCATGCGATGGCTTCTTGGTAATTTGTTACATGTAGGATTAATGGAATTTATCAAACGAGAATAAGGAAGAGACAAACACATAGGTACTTGGGGATCAGCTTAAAGTTAACCACACATACGGGCAGGGGTGTAATTTTCCTAAAATGATTGTGGGTGCCCAGCTGTAGGGGCGCCCGGCGCCAGGCCGTTTTGGGGCGCGATAGATATTCTTTATGTGGGAGCCTAAATTAACACCGAATTTGATAACATTGCTAGCCGAATGGCGCTTCAAGTGACGTGTCTGACTAAGCAAATACACGCTTAAAAGTGGAAACTGACCGGAAGGACGTAAAAAGCTGTAGAGGGCGCCATCCAGTAGGAGGGGCACCAAATGTGGAGGCACCAGACGGTTACGACTTACGAGGGCGCCGTGAGACGATGAAAAGGGCGCCATTCTCTTGGGAGGGCGCCGAGTGATTGAAAACGCTATGTGGTCCAGGGGCGCTAAGAGGCCAGAAGGGCGCCGCACAGTCAGTAGTGCTACGTTGGTGGGGACGTGGGGACGCCAGATGGTTACGAGGGCGCATTGAGATCATGAAAAGGGCGCCATTCTCGTAAAAGGGTGCCGAGTGATTGAAAACGCTATATGTGGTTCAGGGGCGCTGAGAGGCCAGAAGGGCGCCGAACAGTCGAGGGATGCACGGTGAACAGAGACCTAATGACGAGAGACGGTCAGGAGGGCGCCGTTAGACCATGAGAATGGCGCGGTGCTGTCAAAAGTGCGCCATTCTCCCAGAAGGGCGCCGAGTGATTAAAAACGCTATATTATCCATGAACGCGAGACGGTCAGGAGGACGCCGTTAGAGCATGCGAAGGGCACCGTACTCTCGAAAGGACGCTTGCAGCCTTGTAAAAGACTTGTGGGTGCATTTTCATCATTGTGTGGGCATACATAATTCAGGATTGTGGGTGCATATGCCCCCACAAAGAGATATAAAATTACACCCCTGCATACGGGGGTGAACTGCCATTTTCGTTTAGTAAAAAATAAAATTAAAAAAAAAATCATCGTGTCAGGGCTGTGACGAAAAATAAGTGGCCTAAATCCGATGAGAAAACAGGATTTGGGGGTACCCTAGGTTTGGCTCCTTGAGCCATGGTGCCCCCCCCTTGTCTCAAATCGTTCCGCCGCCTATGGGCGATAGGGACTATAGCGCCCCCCCGGGCGACTTTCTCATTTTCTTTTTCTTTTTTGCAAAAAAAGCATGATAGGGGGCCCCCAAAAATAAAGTGGACGAAATCCAGGCTTAAACTTTTGGGGGTAGGTAGGGCCCCCATCGATGGGGGGCCCCCGATTCGGAATAGCCCCTCCCTTGGCAAAATGCTGGATCCGCCCCTGATTAACGAGGTACTGAAATGGGAACAAATTTGGCACCTCTTATTGTTGTATTTTGCACGTGCAGTGGGGGTCACCCACATAGATGAAGAGTATCCGACCTTTGGTAGAAGGGATGCAGCTACCCTATTAAAATGACCGCAAGACAATCGCTCAAGCCGCTGCTGAGATATGGGCCTCTCAAAATCATTACTTTTGTAAAACTGCTTGAACACCCTTGACTTTTCACGTGGCACGTGCCACGGCGGTCACTGAGATGTATCAAAAGTAGTCAATTACGGGGTAGAAGGGATGGGGCTACCAAGCAAAAAAGACCGCAGGCCATTCGGTCCAGCTGTTGCTGAGATATAAGCCTCTCAAAAGCGTTACAGGCCGGGCCGGGCCGGGCCGCTCATACTGAGATTTTTCCGTTATATTGAAAAGACTTCGCTTCGCTCGCTGCGCTCGCTCGCTCGTAACAATGTATTATGTTAGTTAGCCCTCGCCCGGTGAGGGGGGTTGATGCACCCCCCTAAGGTTTTTCACAAATAACGTAAAAACGGCGGCGCTCAAATTTGGCATACCATCTGGGGCAACCTTTTGGCACTTGTCCTGAAAATTTCAGATCTCTAGTCTTTTCAGGTCAGGTCACCAGGTCACAAACCCCGTACAAGTTCAGGGGAAAATTGGACTAGTTTAGCGGCAACTGAATGGCAGAGTTTTTCGTTGATAACGTGAGTTCTATAGCACTGGTACATTGTCAAAATAGCAAGAATACCGAATAAGAATACCTACCACGCAGTTTGCGGAGGGCTGTACCTACATGTAACTCTGGAACGAATCGCTCGAGCATCGATAACCATAAAACATACGACAAACGTCAACTTTGCAAACTATCATCGTATTTCCAATAACGGCACTGCTTATTTCGCCTTACCCCCGCCCCCCCCCCCCCCCGGTAACAGGTTTTGAAATTGGTTGAACCCCAAAACAGTGGCTGGATTCGCCCTTGGGCAGGGAAGTAGCGAAAATTCTGCCCACCCAGTGAAAAATCCTTAGAGGAGGCCCTGTTGTAGCCCTCTAACTCGACACCTTTTATATCTATTCTTAAACATTTTCTGTATCTATAAAGCTGTAGGCCTGACAGCTCTTCCCACGAAACCTTTTTTGGGTCGAAAATGGCAGAAATTACGTCACTCCGACGTCATTAGCGGCCAACCTGTCATAGCCTTTGGAAATTGTTTGGTCACAGTGTGTAATAGCTAGGATCCCGGGAGGGTACTGAAAGTTTGGTGGCAATCGGCGCAGCGGAATTCTGGAGATATATCGAAAAAAAACTAAGGGGGACAAAAAATGCCCCCCCCCCACCACCACCACCACCCGGAAGGTTAAAATGTTTGTCATTCACATATATACGCGAGTTATTGCATTAACAAGCCTCACGAAGTATAGTCAACATACTGCCCGAGTAAACATCTAGCCCGTGAGAAGAAAGGTGGGTGGTATGCATACTACCCGGGAGGTATACATACCTACTGCCCGGGCGGTATGCATACTGCCCAAGGGGTCGGGTAGTATGCATACTACCCGGGCGGTATGCATACTGCCCGGGCTGTTGGGAAGTATGCATACTGCCCGGGCAGTTTGCATACTGCCCAAGCTAGCATATGACCCGTAACATATATATATATATATATATATATATATATATATATATATATATATATATATATATATATATATATATATATATATATATATATATATATATATATATATATATATATATATATATATATATATATATATATATATATATATATATATATATATATATATATATATATATATATATATATATATTTGTCAGTTGTTCAAATGAAAACAGATTTACCGATAGGTGCACTGCCATGACGAAAATTGGTGTAATTTTTTAGGTTTACCTGCAAGAAAAAGAAAAGTTTGTTGATATGGGAACATACGCCATTTTAGTTATAGTGGCCCTGACCACAACTGAAAAAATGAAAACAGATGGTCAACTGTTACTACGTACCATGGAAAAATCGGAAAATTGATCGTGAAAATCAGGCTTCGTAGTTCGTACTCATGTTAGCTCTGGCGGATCCAGAAAGGCGGTCTCGGATGTGGCGTGGGGCATACCCCAAACGTTTCTGCGAATTCCAAAACTCCTCAGATTTTGATTCCTTACGACCTGCTATGCTGTTTAGCTTTAAAACAAATGTTTCCTGATAAAGATGTTCAGGTTTCATTTTCTCCTCGAAAAACTGTACAATGTACCTACATTTTAGTTCATTTCGGGCGCCGCAAGGAGACGGGGGGCATTGGCCCCAAATTCCCACCCTGGAACCGCCAGTCAACAATCTTTATCAATATTACATATTTACGCGTTTTAGAAACTTTAAAGGTTTAGGCTGAGGGCATAACATTTCTTAAATGCACGAATATTGATTAATGATTGCGTAATTTAAATTATAGTTATTTGCATAACTGCAGAGCTACACGATGGATTTGTGATTTTCATCGAATGAAATATTCCCTTACCATTCTATCACCTTATTACCCTGCCCCTAGCAAGCCTTAGGTTATCGACACTTTGAAAACTAGAATCATAAACCTCTGTGTCAACCTCCATATTATATATTGGTGCGTAAAGGTCTAGGCCAGAATAAACAGCAAATAACTTCATATGAAGCAATAATTACGGAGCGAGCGAAGCGAGCGGAGTCTCATACTGAACCAGTATAACGCCTTTTGGGGCGACTAACGGAGCGAGCGAGAGGGTGGGCCTTGCGAGGTGCACGTGCGAAATTTCGAGGGGGTACCTCCAGCTGACTTGTGCACGGCACCCTACTAACCGGTCTCTAGCGATGTGCCAAATTTGAGCACAATCGGCCCAGCCGTTCTCCAGATCTGGAAGCGGCACCCTGCACGTGCGCACGTGCAAAATGGGTCCCAACTGACTTGTGCACGGCACCCTACTAACTGGTCCCTAATCGTGTACCAAATTTGAGCGCCATCGGTCCAGCCGTTCTCGAGATCTGGAAACGACCCCCGCACGTGCGCACGTGCAGCAGCACCCCAACTCTGGCACATGGATATGCAGTGCCTAGTGGGTGCCTACCTACATGCCAACTTTCAGCGCAATCGGCCAAGTAGTTACCGAGATATTGCAACAATTACAAAACTGACACCTCTTCGTTTTGCACGTGGCACGTGCATAAGGGGTCACCCACATGCATCGGGAATAGTCCAATACTTGGTAGAAGGAATGAAGCTACCCTACAAAAATTACCGCGTGTAAATCGGTCAAGTGGTTGCTGAGATATAAGCCTCGCAAAAGCGTCCGCACGGCCGGCCGGCCGGCCGCTCATACTCAGAAATTTCCGTTAATCTAAGGAAAGACTACGCTCGCTTCGCTCGCTCCGTAATTAACCCGCGCCCTGATGGGGGGGGCCATTTAGGCCCCCCCCCCCTGTGGGTTTTCTTAAATAGCGAGAAAACGGCGGCGCGCAGCGCCGCCAAATTTTGGGTACCTTACCGGACATCAATTTGACACCTTCACACAAAATTTCAAGTCACAGGTCACCTCAGGTCAGGAGTTATTGAGGTCAAACTGAGGTCATGTTCGAGTAAAAATGAGCAAAAAACATGACATCTTGAAACGCTCAACAATTCTACAGTTCACAAGCAATTTTAAAGTTCTTTATGTGGTTGTGTAGAGAAAAAACGGCGCTAAAAAACTGCTATCTCGGATTTTTGAAATTTTTGGATTTTGACCCCAAAAAATCAAAAAAATTGATTTTTTTAGAAAAACTCAAAAAATTTCCAAAATTTTTTCGAATTTCGAAAAAACCGGAATATATGTGATAGTCCCTGCGCTCTTCGATATACATACCCAATTTTAGATCGATACCTCTTTTTTTTGGCCAAGTTATAGCGAAAAAACTGTTAAAAATTGATGACGTCAAATTTTTGAACTCAATTTTTAGCAATTCTAGACCTCGTAGCGCAAAACGGAGACCACCATTGAACTCCCCGTGACGAGCTGCATCGAATCGATACCCATTTTATGCAAAAATACCAACTTTGAAATTTGACCTAATTTGACCTGACCTTGACCTGACCTTGACCTGACCTTGACCAAAACGTGACCTAAGCTGGCCCTAAAGTCTGTCTGACCCACATAATCGCATTTGTCATGTAAAATGGACCATAAAACATGTATCACACGACACTTTCATATTGTGACCCCCCAGTGACCTGACCTCTGTGACCTGACCTGGTATCAGTGACCTCAAATAGCAAAATATGTGTTTGAAGAACATTTCCCCATCGATGATTTTCAATGAAATGCATTTTACACGATTTTACAACGCATTTCTTGAAATGCCTGTAAACGGTGAAAATTCGACCTTTGACCTGACCTGTGACGTCATCGGTTTGACCGAGATCAATGAAATTGGGTCACAAGGTAGTTCCCTGTTGGGGCTATCCAACACCGTTTACCGCTTGTCGCTATGTTGCGTGGTTCTCGAGATCTGAGGGGGGGCCAAAATGGCCCCCCCCCCATCAGACCGCGTTGCTCGGCAGACCCCATCTGGGCGCGGGTTAAGGGAAAATCCTGAGTATGAGCGGCCGGCCGGCCGGCCGGCCGTGGGGACGCTCTTCAAAAGCTAATATCTTAGGAACGGGACATCCGATTGACAAGCGGTCTTCTTTACTGAATGTCACTTGGACGTAAAAGTTCTGTGGTGTGATGGCCACCATGCGTTCTTGCCAACCACCGCACGTGGCGCGTGGTAAAGTTGACATTTTTTAAGAACCCCCAAAATTGCAACCTCAAAAACGGCACAACGGTTGGGCCGATTGAATTGAAACTCGGTACACAGTTAGGTCTCCATCAGATAATTCATCTGCATGTGTTAAAGTTGGGGTGCTACAGCACGTGCGCACGTGCAGGGGGCGCTCCCAGATCTCGAGAACGGCTGGGCCGATTGCGCTCAAATTTGGTACACGGTTGGGGACCAGTTAGTAGGGTGCCGTGCAAAAGTCAGTTTGGACCCCGCTTGCACGTGCGCACGTGCAGTGTGCCGCTTCCAGATCTCGAGAACGGCTAGGCCGATTGCGCTGAAATTTGGCACATCGCTAAAGACCGGTTAGTAGGGTGCAGTGCACAAGTTAGTTGGAGGTACCCCCTCGCAATTTCGCACGTGCAAGGCCCATCCTCTCGCTCGCTCCGTTGGTCGCCCAAAAGGCGTTTTACTGGTTGGATAAGAAGCGAAATCAAAACAAATTAATGATGTGCACATCCAGGCTCTGATTGGCGGAGATTCAATTTCATCACTCGGCGCAGAGCGTTGATTGGTCGGGGACTGACGTCATATGCACCCAATGACCTCCCGTAGCAGCAGTGTCATAATGCAGCCAACGGGCCTCTGTGGGGAATGTTTTAAAGATTGGCTGTAAACATCGGCTGACAGAAGGTCATCGCTGATCAGCAGCCGTTCGTCGCTGACCAAGCGATCTCACTATTCAATAAGCCCAAAGAAAGCCGGACGAGGTGGTATTTATAATGGTTATGTAATGGATATTATACATTCTAACTGTTTTGATTACGCTAAATCAGCAAATCAATTATGGCCTTTACCACCGCACTCAATACGGTCTAATTGCACTATTCGAGCATCTTCTTACTCAAATAATAGAAACAAACATATCTCTCTTGAGTTCCATGTTGCCGTTTCTGGAATACATGACATCACGTCATACAACTTGGAGACATAGGTTTAAGGACAACAACACTATGCATTTACCTAAATCATCTCATACAAGATCTAACGTTACAGATATAACCAAGATCGTCACTCTCACTACTAACGAAAGTCGTGTCTATTACCACAACAAAATGCGTACTTACATGAGTCTGCGGGGTTCAAAATATGTTAACACTTAACACAAAATATCACCTAACTATACTCCATATTCAATTTAGCGCAATAAACTTGCAATAAACTCCAGCTGAGACGGAAACAAAATACTGAATTCGAAATTATAAAATCGCGTGACAATTTTCTCGCGTATACACACTGCGGCGAACCCTCTTGCTGGGCGGCGCCAACACCCACCTCCTTGAAACCACGAGGGGTCGAAAACGAGAGGTTTCAATTTAACTTCACCAGTTTTGTCACTGGGCGCTGCATTACTGTCCCTCTTGTTCGGACAGTCGCAGATCGAACCAATCCATCGGAACTAGTTCGAACAGCTTCAATCAAACCGAGTGGCCACTGGCCTCTGGGAACACTATCATCAACAAGCAGAACTGTGTCTCCTGGTTGAAAGTTCTTTCTTGTTTCTGTCATAACGTGCCTTTCTTGTAGAGTCGGTAAGTATTCGGATCTCCACCGTGTCCAAAAAACATTTGCGAAATGACGAGCTTGCTTCCATTTTTTTTCTATTTCCATGGTCCGCCTGGGAGAAGACTCCGAATGGTAACGTTACACCATGTCCTCCCAGAAGAAGAATGTCATTTGGCGAGAGAGGTGGATCGTCCCTGACGTCGCTAGATACTGGCGTAAGCGGTCTACTGTTCAGTATGTTTTCAACTTCACAAAATATGGTTCGGAGTGTCTCTTCCTTGAGCGATTGCGATGTTAAAAGGGATTCGAGTATTCTTCGTATGGATCGTATCTGACGTTCCCACACCCCACCATGATGGGAGGCGCCTGCCACGTCGAATTTCCATGTAATTCCTCGCTTGAGCATTGCTCTTTGTAACACATGCTCATTTTCTGATAACCTTGTCATCTCTAAGCGCAGTTCCCTGTTGGCTCCAGTAAAATTTGTTCCGTTGTCAGACCTTAGTATTTGAACATTACCTCTACGTGCAACGAATCTGCGCAGGGCGCAAATGAATGAGTCTGACGTCAGATTTTCAGCAACCTCCAGATGTACGGCCCTGATAGCAAGACAGGTGAATATGACCCCATATCTCTTGACCTGTGAACGACCTTGAGTGACATAAAATGGTCCAAAGTAATCCACACCTGTTCGCGTAAACGGTGGCTCTTGAGCTTGCACTCTGTCAGACGGAAGATTGGCCATTTGTTGTGATTCAGGTGGTCGGTAGAGTTTAGTGCAACTCAAACAACTGTTTAGAACACGTCTTACACTTGAAATTCCCTTCAGAATCCAAAAACGTTTTCGAAGTTTCGCTAGCGTGAACTGTCTCCCACTGTGCCCTACGGCTTCATGGGCGTCCGTAATGAGTAGTTCTGTAAAATGACCACGACTCGGAATAACGATAGGATGTTTTGTTTCTTCTAAAATCGAAGCCTCTGCTAATCTTCCACCTACCCTAATGATACCGTCTTGCATGAAAGGGTGAAGCTTCACTAATCGACTGGTTCTTGGTACCTCAGCGCCAACTGACAGGTTTTCATACTCCCTTGGAAATTCATGTTCTTGTATATGTCGAATTATTTTCTTTTCTGCTTCACGTTGCTCCTCATAGCACAAAGGGGGAGACATTTTTATAAACCCCTTCTGTCCTTCCTTAAGTGATCTTGTAAATCGTGACAGCCACGACAATCCTCTGAGCAGGGATTCTTTCTGACTATAATGTAAAATGAGCCGCTCCATCGGAGTTTCAGAATCTGGTACAATCGCAGTTTTAGCGCATATCGCCGTTTTTCGCACTTCGGGGTCGTCCTCCGTCACCTCCCTGAAGGCGATCGGTGCTGAGGGCCAAAAGCCTTTGTCCTTCCAAAGGAATTCAGGTCCATTCAGCCATCTCTTACTTTGGACACCCCTAGACACGTCGTCAGCTGGATTGTCTGAACTATTGACATACCTCCATTGTTCTGGCCTTGACCCATCGTGGATTATTGCCAATCTATTTGCTACAAAGGTGTGAAAACGCTTCGCTTTGTTCTGAATGTACCTTAAAACGGTGGTGCTGTCAGTCCAAAATATATGCTCGACATCATCGAATTCAATGGTATCACCTATCAGGGAGCATATTTTTACCGCCGTCGTTGCCGCCATGAGCTCCAGACGAGGTATTGTAGCTCCTTTGAGAGGCGCTAAATGCATCTTGCCCTTGAGAAAAGAACAACAGATTTGTCCTTTGGCATTCGTAAGCCGGATGTAAGAAACCGTTCCGTATGCTACTTCACTGGCGTCAGCAAAATGATGAAGTTGACAAGATACTACGTCTCCAAAGTTATCAGGTTTTACACAACGATTCACTGACAATTCATTCACTTCATTTAGAGCTGATAGCCAAGCCGTCCACTCTTGCTGCTTGACAAGCGGAATACTATCATCCCATCCATTATGTAGCCTGCTCAATTCTTGCAAGATGAGGCGTCCCTTCAGCATGGATGGGCATGACATGCCAATTGGATCATACAAGGAGCTTACAGCTGACAGTAATCCTCGTCTTGTCATCGGCCGGGCAACTAGCTTGTCGTGATCCAATGCCATCTTTAACACATCTTGTTCAGTGTCCCAGATTACACCCAATACTCGCTCAGTGGGAAGGTGACTACTATCGCTGGTCCAGTACGCCAATTGCTTAGACCGCGATTCGCTAGGAATGGATGCAATCAGAGCGGAACTATTGCTCGAAATCTTCTTTAAAGTAAATCCCCCTCGTTTGCACAAAACCATCAGGTCTCGAAGCAGCAGTATAGCGCTTCCTTCGTCAGGCATTGCCTTCAGCAAGTCGTCGACGTAAAAATTCTTCTCAATAGTAGCACAGCTTTCATTCGAGAAACACCCTCGGTTGTCTAAAGCTGTCTTGCGTAATGCAAAGCATGCTATACTGGGTGAAGAAGTGGCTCCAAAAACATGAACTTTCATGCGGTATTCCAATATATCATTTTGAGGATCGCCATCTTTCCACCACAGGAATCTGAATAAATCGCGGTCAGACTCTGGAACATAAACTTGATGGAACATATTTTCAATATCGGCTGTGAAAGCTATGTTCTCCATACGGAATCTGGTCAACACGTCTAAAAGTGCATTCGTTTGGTCTGGTCCCTGCAAAAGATTGTCATTTAAAGAGATTCCTTTAAAGGTTGCGGCGCCATCAAATACAATGCGAACCTTGTCCGGTTTTTGGGGATGCTGAACGGCGTGATGTGGAAGATACCATACCTTACCATCATTTCTGGATAAATCGGCATTTGGTACGGGCTCTGCGAAACCATTTTGCAACATGTTTTTCATATATAGCTTGTAATCGGACGCCAATTTATCACTCCGCCTAAGCTTATTTCTCAAGCTCAGTAGCCTGCTTGCCGCCATATTCCTGTTATTTGGCAGAATCAGCCCTTCATCTACAACCGGTAGTCCCACCTCATAATGATCTTTAATCAGTCTAGTTGACGCGTGAACGAATTTCTCCCATTTCTTGTCCTCAACAGATGGTCCCATTTTATTTGAATGTAGATTTTCTTCATGTTCCTTGTTGTATAGCTGTTGTACAAGCCCTTCAAGGTGTTGCAACTCAGGATGTACCAGTGTTTTGTAACATTTCGCTGGAAATGGTGATGATACCCCACGGAGACCGCTCACAACCCATCCGTATCTTGTTCGCACGGCAAAAGGACCACCCTCTCCGTTGCTTGTCACCACTTCTAATGGTTCCATGGCTAAAAAGGCGTTGGAGCCCAATAAAAGTTCAACTTCTTCATTTTGGCACAGATCTAGTTTGACCCCTTCCAGATGTTTCCATTTACTTATTTCAGTTTGAGTAGGAAAATCAGCAAAGTCCACTGGAATTTTTTCGAGAGAAAACAACTGAGGCAGCTCTAAAATGTTCCCACCATTCTCGTCCGACAACCAAGCTCCGTTGACTATTCGTGTCGTGATGCTAACTTCTCTGTCAACTGTTGTCAGCGATAGTCTGGTCTGTGGCAGGCTCTGTAGTTTCAAAGTTTTAAGCAATCCTTCTGAAATAAATGAATGAGTTGATCCGCTGTCCAGAAAAGCAAGTGTACATTTCCTTTCAAGACCGTGATGTAGGACAACAGGGACGATCGGGAGAGCCGGTCTAAATGAGACGGATGCACCACCTTTCGTGGTGCAAGATGTTACATTTGGGACACCATTTTCTGATCTTTCACTGTTGCCTCCTGATCTATTGATATGGAGAGATGTAGGATGTCGGGAAGCACAAATGGAACAGCTAGCTCGTCGTCTACAGTCAGTACTGCGATGGCCTTGCTTCAAGCAGCCGTAACACAGCGCTGAATCCCTAATAATGGCAATTTTGTCCTGGTGTGGCAACTTCGCAAAGCAACTACAATCGGTGAGTTCATGCCCCTTATCTTGACAGTGAATACATGGGCTTGCTCCGGCACTAACCATCCGTGTCGCGGCCACCAGCGGTTTTGAACGAAATCTGCCCACAGTGACAGAGTTATTTTGCCTTACAGTTGCATTTGACCCACGATTTCCAAACACAGGATTGGTTGCAACTCTTGCCTCCTGTACAACGAAGTTCACTAGATCATCAAACACCACTGCTCTACCCTCATTTTCATTAATGGAGTCGGCTCGATGTCGCCATCTGTGTTGCGAGTGAACGGGTAACTTGGCGCTTATACTCCTCAGGGTTCTGGGGTCACTCATGGCTGCGCTATTTACACCAAAGGCATTCTTGCACTTCATAAGCTCCAGTGCAAAATGGTCTAACCCTTCAATATCGTCTGGTTTCAACTGCAATAAATTTTCAAATTGATCAACAAATGCCGCTGCCAAAACGCTCTCTGAACCGTACCGTCGTGTGAGAAGGTTCTTAGCTTCTTCGTAGCCGTTATCCAGGTATAAGCAAGCTGTAACGATACTATGTGGCTTGCTTTCTGGAATCATATTCTGCTCTAAATAAAATAATCTTTCTTCGTCGGTGGACAGCTTTGAGGCAATTTTTAGGTTAAATGCCTTCATGAAATGAGGAAATTCAGTAACATCACCTCCAAATTTGGGCAATTCAACAGGCGGCAAGCGCATCAACCCAGCAGTTATTTCCCTTTCTCGTCTCAACAGTCCTGCAATATTGCTGCTCTCAGTATTTAGATGGCCGTCGTGGCTCCTTCGGTTTGTCGTGTTCGTGTCGTTCGTAGCATTCGATATCGATCTCGGGGTCTCTTTGTCGCGATTCGATTCAACTATTTCATGGTCTTCATGTCTACCTAGCGCCCTCACCTTGGCTCTAGAAATTTCTATAGCCTCTGTATATTCAAGAATTTCCTTCTGTCTTGCCAATTCAGACATCTTTCTATCTAACTCCTGTTTTTCTAGCACAATTTTCAGCTGTGCTTCTAAGCCCGCACGAAGCGCGTCTTCTTCTATCAATTTTAACCTTGTCATTTCAGCGGCCGATGCAGATGTTTGGATAGAAATAGTATCGCTTATTTGAGGAGCTTCGCCACTTCCAGTAATTTCGACGGTATTCCTTCGTTGCCCACTCGGTAAGGCGGCACTAGCTTGGGGCATGTTTTCATTTGCGTTAAATATCCCAGCGGCCTTACTTGGGACAAATTCAGCCCAACTCTCAAAATCAATTCCTTCTTCGTCTAGTGCATCACGCAGCGAAGCAACCAGATCAGCCTTATTCCCTGTGGTCCCTCTCCCGCGGGCCTTTAGCTCACATTTCAGTTGATACACGGTGAGTTTGTCCATATTCAATACTTAAGGTTTGAGAATAGTAAAGCTGCGATAGACTTACAGTGGCTGGCTGAAGATTCTGGCTTCAAAACGCAGAATAAATCTTCACGGTAACGTGTTTTAAAATAACTCAGTTTAAAATGTCTTTTCATAAAAGTTAATCGAAGACTCATAAACTTTTGATTACGCTAAATCAGCAAATCAATTATGGCCTTTACCACCGCACTCAATACGGTCTAATTGCACTATTCGAGCATCTTCTTACTCAAATAATAGAAACAAACATATCTCTCTTGAGTTCCATGTTGCCGTTTCTGGAATACATGACATCACGTCATACAACTTGGAGACATAGGTTTAAGGACAACAACACTATGCATTTACCTAAATCATCTCATACAAGATCTAACGTTACAGATATAACCAAGATCGTCACTCTCACTACTAACGAAAGTCGTGTCTATTACCACAACAAAATGCGTACCTACTTACATGAGTCTGCGGGGTTCAAAATATGTTAACACTTAACACAAAATATCACCTAACTATACTCCATATTCAATTTAGCGCAATAAACTTGCAATAAACTCCAGCTGAGACGGAAACAAAATACTGAATTCGAAATTATAAAATCGCGTGACAATTTTCTCGCGTATACACACTGCGGCGAACCCTCTTGCTGGGCGGCGCCAACAAACTGTAAAATATAAATTTATATTCGAGGTCACCTCATCCATAATTTACTTACTTATGTATTTAGCCAAAGATGCCTACAGGGTGTTTCATAAAGAATGTCAATTTTAAATTTGCCATTTTAACCATATAAAACAATATATTTGCATAATTTTTAGATTCACATACACCAGAAGACTTGGACATTTGATTTTTGTCTGATCATTTTTCTCTATCTAGACAAACGGTTCCACCACAGCCCCGTGAAGATCAACGCACTTTCGGTCCCGTCCACGGATATGGCGCACGGCCCGGAGCACTTCTCCGCAGTCCATGGGGGAGTCAACGAAGTCTTGCTCAAGTCTAAAGTGAACTTCAAAGTGAAAGGTTAACTCTTAAGTGAAGCCGAAACTTTCTCATAAATTTGTAGATGTTCTTAAGGCTTCCGCGCTGTACCACTATCCACGCCTTCTGTTCTTTCGAAAATGGCGTATTAATCATTTGAGCACGGCGAGCCGCAAGGTGAACCCGACTTATCCCGTTCTGAAAAAAAGAATGACAACAACTTTGGCATCGAATGCTATTTATATAAAATGTCCATCAATTTCCAACAATGCTTGAAAGTTTGCACGTGCTAGACACATTTTTTCTTTTTGAACTCCCCAGTTTAAAATTGACATTCATTATGAAACACCCTGTAGGAACGATTGTAGATAACGCTATGGGCAGCGTGTCAGGCCTCAAAGATTCTTAACACAGTCGATAGGCGATTCTGAACGTCATGACTCATGAGCTTCATTTTGTTGATCACTATTATAGTTTGTTTATCGGACCATTGTCACTTTGATACTCGAGTGCTTTCTCCTTTCAGAGACATTAAATGCCATTTCGTATGTTGCCAGGTTCTGGAGAAGGTGAACCAGGCACTGGCCTCGCGAGTCAAAGGCCAACTGAGCTCCGAGGCCAAACAGCAGGCGCTCTTCAGCCTCCTCGGAAAGGAATTTGTCCGGCAGCATTTTCCGCACCACAAGTTCAACACGAAAATACTGGTGAGTCTGATACGCCATACCTTGTGAGACAAATAATTCACGCTCTATCACCTGATGGTCACGCTTTGATTAAACAAAGTATCTTTATTACATTTTTTCTACTAAGATTTCTCCCGTATGAATATTTTAGAGGTCACTTACATAACAAGAATGACATATTTAACGACATGGTATATTTATTTAGGCGGGTTACCGTCACTCGTGTGCGTAGGAAGTAGGAACGGCTGGAAAATTGTGAGTTCATGGGTGCAGAAACCCAGCCTTGCCCCGTTGGAGTGGGGGGGGGGGGATAGGAAAAGTCACCGGGATGGGGTATCGTGTTCTTTCTCTTCTTTGGTATGCGCTGCCACCGATATTAGAAAACGGTTTCAGGCGGGAGGCTTACATTTAAGTGGGTCGTCGATAGCTGCCCTATCTTATGTGTTCCGTTTTTCTTCCGCCTGAACACAAAAGTAAGTTTTAAAGACCATCAGAGTAGCAAATGCCTCGAAAGATGGGTAGAGGGCATGCTATCCTGAATTCGTCCTACTGCGTGGGAGTATTGTTGATGAGACAAGCCGGAGTTTTGTTCCAGGTTATTGCGGGTGCAATCTGCAGAATAGATTGCCTGCACCCACTGAAAAACTATTGAGGTGCACTGCACCCACTGCACCCATGATTCCTACGCTTATGACTCCACTGCATCATAAAAAACGTTATTTTCTTTTTCTGCTCCCTACTGTTGTGACTTGTCTCATGCCTTTATCAGTAAAGATGTTGGTTTTAAATGGCACTTCCGTTCTACTCACAACCAATACCAATTTTGCAGCTTGAAATAACAAAAGTTTTGTATAACTATCTAAATTATACCTATAGTATTATCATGGTGTTATCATAATGTACATACGTATCACAATTCACACGATATGAAGTCTTTAAAGTAAATAATGTACCTAATCGTTTTATGGGCCGAGAGTAGATACGCGTGTGTACATATTTAGAAAATATTGAAAATGTTTCATTGTATTCTAAGGTTTGTTTGCATTCAGTTTTCCTTGAAGCTCGCTATAAATTTGTTTAACCCACTCCGTTATGAAGCATACTTTGTCCATTGCTTCAGCGATGAGAGGTGCAGGATGGTAATGCTGTGCTTATTGCATTCCACTCTAATATTTCGTAATGATTCCGTCCACATCCAGACTGTTTCTCGGAAATGTGTCACACGCGGGGCAGTCGCCTGTCAAATGTGCAGCTGAGACCGGCTCGATAGCCGTCAGGATAATATGGAGTCTGTGTCACCGTGCCCGGACCGCAGCACCCGGCCGGGACGTGGCCGTCGCATTTAGAAAGCGTCGTGCACTGACAGGATGGGATAAAACTGGCTTAACTGGATGGGTCGGATATCGCACAGTGTGCGGCCACGCGGCTCGTCTAGAAAGCCCACTTGACCATAAATATCGCGTTGCAATATACCTGCATTTCAGGTAAGGCAGCTTCCTGAGAAGAATATAAAACAGGCAGCCTCAAACTAGACATCTACCGCTACCACCATAGAGTTTTTACTTTAACGCAAATCATGTCACCACGAAAGTCTTAGCAATGACATGATTTGCGTTCGAGCGTTTTCCGTTGTGTTTAAACCAGAGGCAGCATCTTTAAAGGAAAAGGGCCACCTTCGTGAAATATGAAGATATCGTTGTTTTTCATTTTGACATTATTATTTTTCATTTTCTTTTTAAAACTGGTGCCAGAAGTGCACAATTCGCGAAAAAGTATTTAAAACTATTTAACATATTGGTACTATGTTGATACTCTCTACGGCACCTACTGTATGATGGCATAGCGATGACGTCACACTCAAGCCAATCAGCGTTCAGAAGACAGACTCGTCGGATTGTGTCAGATAAGCTGATTGGTTAAAGCTGAGCTGGTTGGAGCTGATTGGTAAAAAACCAAAGCCTCGCCGCGGGTGGCTGTATTGTCGGATAAGAACGCATTCCTCGGATAAGGACGCATTCCTGGCGTATTTTCTTTTAAAATTGCCGATAACTACGAATGGAGGCCGAAATCGGCCGTAAGGAGGTGGACAAATAGGTTTTCGGACACGGGCTACAAGATGGCTATCTCAGTTTCAATCCCCATGTTAAAGGTGGCCCTTTTCCTTTAAGTGAACATCCCACCGCAACATTAGTTTTGAGTTGAGATAACCAAATCGTGGTCCCTGGCTTGCGATTATCGGTTTGGGCACTTAGGATATCGAGAAGTGCTTTACTTCGGAGATATTTAATTTCAAAATCAGCCGTTTTCAGATCCAGTAAGGGGCTAATCCATTTGAATACCCCTTAGACTTTGTAACGTCAGCGTAGGTCTAGCGATTTTCAAATTTTATACTAAAACCTTGGTAAGAGACAATTGTTGCTGTGGTGGTATATGTACAGCCCACCGCTAAAGTAATGTAGGGTTTTACCAATCTCAACGGTTGGCTTAGACTGACGATTGTTTAATGCGGAGTGATCGAAAAGAAGATGTCAATTTAGCTAAAGTTGCAACTGCAAGGGTGACGATACATATAAGCTACATTCAAAGTTTCATTGTAGTCTGGCTAATCGTTCCTAGGCTTCAGAAGCAGAACATACCCATGACTGAAACCCCACATTACTTCTGCTGTGGACTGTACATATACTGCCCTGCGCTCAACATCTGTCGCACTTTTAAGATACCAAATATTGCTTCCAAATGACGTCATATAGGAACAGCGATGCCCCCCCTCCCAAAAGAAAAACAAAACAAAAATAAAGGTCTAATATCTCAAAAAGCGGTGATTATATTTCGGTGAAATTTGGTAGATACCTATTCATTTTACCCTTTCTGAACCACGGTGCATCATAACCATGTGGAACGTGTAATACGACTTTACGTCACTACATGACCTGACTTACGATTCCACGACTGTATTTATTTATCCGGATCCATGTGGTACGGTCAAGTAGGTATGCATAATTTGAGTATGCAGAATGCCACTTGGGCATCTCTCGGCATTCCTAGGCTATCGTGAAGGGTGAAGGAGTTGTTAGGCCGCCAGCGCGCCTGCTGGGTGGTCGTGAACGGCCAGGGCTTACCGCGGGTTACATAAAGACAGGTTGATGCCACTTCCATGATTTCTATCTACGTAGACTTAGGTATAGGCATCTCAAAGACGTTACTTCATGTTTTCAAACTTGATAGAGAAGGACATGCATACATTGCATACACAAATGTCAACTTGAGTCTAATAAGATTTATATTCGTGTATTGTTGCACGGGGCTCAGTGAAGGAGTCGGGCAAGAACAGACAAGATAATTCCCGTGTCTTTTACCCCGTGTGAATTTACGACGAAAAATATTGACGGGCATCGGACATGGGACAGACAACTACATATAAGGGTCACTTGCAGTATGTTGTTCCGTGAGAGGGGGTAGGAACGCGTTGTTACGCAATGCTATTTTAAGAATATTCACAGCTAGCCTGCAATTAAAAGGCAACAGGATTTTCCTACCTACTGATAGTTTATTGTAGCTGGTCAATTTAATGACAACTTCCTGGTATATGAGGCTTGTTTTGACCAGCATATCTATTGATTGATGACCTCACTGATGACCATGCAACGGGCTGTGTCGGCAGCTGAAGTCATCGGTATTCGCAATTCATTCATGATTTTACCGTAGTTTTAGGGCCTTGAATTTCACCTAATAGCCGGGCTAATCTTATCACACAGGCTGCACGGTATTTTCCGCGGCCGCAAAAGGTGGGCGAGGCAATGATGAGTAGTGACACTGTGGAGGCTCGTTTCGAGAAGGTTAGGTATGTTACGGTCAGAAAGGCGTGGCAGGCAGATCGTTTGGATATAAATATAGTTAGTTTTTTTTTTGGTACTTACATAAAAGATCAATCGTGCATTGACTGGTTGTTGTGTGGCAATTTAATCTTATTTATATGCGGAAACTTTTGTATAATGTATGCTTTATATAATTCCAGTTACTTTTCTTTATTAATACTTAAGAATAATTGATAGACATGGAATTGTTTTTAATTTTTTTTTATCATAAAGCAAATGATAAATCCGTAAAGCTTTTACAGACAGGCATCAAACAATCTCAAAATGGTATTTCAACACACAAATTAATTATCAAAGGCTCGTTTGCGGTCAAAAGTAATCAACACACTGTTTGTTAGAACTGTGCTTTTCTATCGCCGCAAACATCATTCATCTTTATATAGCCGTTATCTTTAACTGCCTAGCCCCCCCCCCCTCGTATCTCCGAACTTAACTGGACGGATCCGCAAAATTCAAACGGCATTCGAAAGCCCTGTCATATTTGCTGAAGAAATTCCAATGTCATTGACCTCGGGGTCACCGATGACGTCACAGGTCAGGTCAAAGATAAAATGTTTTGCCGTTCACGGGTCTTTTAGGGAATGCGCCTTAACCCGCGCCCTGATGGGTCTGCCGAGCAACGCGGTCTGATTGGGGGGGCATTTTGCCCCCCCCCCCAAGATCTCGAGAACCACGCAACATAGAGACAAGCGGCAAACGGCGTTGGATAGCCCTAACCCTAACGGGGAACTACCTGGTGACCCAATTTCATTGACCTCCGAGTCTAACCGATGACGTCACAGGTCAGGTCATATGTCGAATTTTCACCGTTTACAGGCATTTCAAGAAATGCGTTGTACAATCGAGTAAAATGCATGTCATTGAAAATCTCCGTAGGGATGGTCCATAAAACACATATTTTGCTATTTGAGGTCACTGATACCAGGACAGGTCACAGAGGTCAGGTCACTGAGGGTCAAAATATGAAAATATCATGTGATGCATGGTTTATGGTCCATTTTACATGACAAATGCGATTATGTGGGTCAGGCAGGCTTTGGGACCAGTTTAGGTTATGTTCTGGTGAAGGTCAGGTCAAGGTCAGGTCGAATAAGGTCAAATTTCAAACTTGATATTTATGCATAAAATGGGTATCAGTTCGATGCAGCTCGTCACGGGGAGTCTAAAGGTGGTCTTTGTTTTGCGCTACGTGGTCTAGAATTGCTAAAAATTGAGTTCAAAAATTTGACGTCATCATTTTTGAACCGTTTTTTTCGCTATAACTTGGCCAAAAAAGGAGGTATCGATCTTAAATTGGGTATGTAGATAGAGGTACGCAGTGAATATCATGTGTATTCCGTTTTTTTTTTCGAAAAAGATGGGAATTTTTCGAGTTTTTCTTCTTTTTTATTTTTGAGGGTCAAAATTCCAAAATTTTCAAAATTTGAGATTGCAGTTTTGTAGCGCCATTTGTTCTCTAAACATCCAAATAAAGAACTTTGAAATTGTAGATTGTGTGAGCATTTCAAGATGTCATGTATTTTACTCATATTTGCTCGAACATGACCTCAGTTTGATCTCAATAACTCCTGACCTAAGGTGACCTGTGACTTGAAATTTTGTGTGATGGTGTCAAATTGATGCCAAGGACGGTATTGAAAATTTGGTGACCCTGCGCGCCGCCGTTTTCCTGCTATTTAAGAAAAACCACGGTGGGCCCGAAATGGCCCCGCCATCAGGGTGCGGGTTAACACCGAGCAAAACGCATTTATCAGCGATAGGGGGTCAGTCGTCTAATAGATATGTTGCAATTAGAGGTCACTGGTCATACCAGGTCAGGTCACAGGTCAGGTCACCAAGGGTCAGCACATGAACCCAGTTTTACTAGGGCTGTGCGATGCATATTTTATGGCCATTTTTCATTTCCAACTCAATAGTGCTGGTTATAAGACCATCAGGAACGGTTTAGGTCACTTTCTGATGGTGGAGGTCAGGTAATAAAAGGTCAAATTTCAAATTTGATATTTTTGCATAAAATGGGTATTGTTTCGATGCAGCTCGTCACGTCGAGTCTAATGGTGGTCTTTGTTTTGCTCTACATACGTCGTCTTAACCCACGCCCCACTGGGGTCTGCGTATAACACGCCCTACTGGGGGGGGGGGGCTATTCATAGCCCCCCTCCTAACTCCGAAACTACTGGGCCGATCGTCAAAATTCAAACGGCGTCTGATAGCCTCGGAAAAACTGTCGAACGAAACCTAATTTCATTGACCTCGAGGTCACCGATGACGTCACAGGTCAGGTCAAATTAAAGATTATTAGCATTTTGGCTTGTTCACGTTTTGGGCTCTGGCCGCCGTCTTACAAGTCAGATCAGGCTCATTTTGGGTTTACACACTCGTGAACAGATGCTCTAGATACCCTGAGGGTACCAAACTTGTACTTGAATTTTCAGGTCAAGGTCAGGTCATCACAAGTCACGAAAATATTATATCATGCGTCGGTCATGTGACACATGTTTTATGGTCCATTTAGGCCAAATATTTCGAATTTGATGTCGTCTGTGTCATTCGAGGTCATTTGGAGCCGAATTTAGCTTAGGTCAGGTCACTTTCAGGTCAAAAAAGGTCAAATTTTGAAGTTATAATTTTTCAACAAAAAAGGTGTCTATTGGATGCAGTTTGAGCTCAGGAACACGATGGTGCTATTTATATTGGCGTACGATGTCAAATACGTGGTGAAAATTGATTTGAAAAATTAATAGTTGTGAATTTTTTTTTGCAATAATGCGTATAACTTGGCCATTTTTGAAGATATTTAGCTAAAACTTGCTAGAGTTAGTCATAATAACGCGTTCTATCACATATATTCCGTTTTTTTTTTTTCGAAAAGTCAAAAAAAAGAAAAAATTTAAAATGTAAATTTTGAATTTTATTATAGGGGAGAGCGGGGAGAGTTGTATCATGTCCAAGTTGTAGGTATCAGGGCGAATTGTGCTAAACTTATCCAATAGATGGCGCTCGTGACACGACCAACCGACGAAATTTTCCGGGCGCCATCTTTCCCTGTTCTGTCGTGTGGCTGGGTGGACGCGTCTCGAGGTGAGAGCCGATTTTATGTTTTTTTAATGTCATTCTAAAAAAATAAGTTGCAAGAAAATGTGTGTTTTGGGCATTTAGATGTGCACGAATTTGAAAGATCTCAGTAGCGGTGGTGAGGGTAGGTTCTAAGGCTGCGTGAGTGGAAATGGATTTCTCCAGCTGTCCCCTGTTTAGCGGGTACAAATCCATTATAGGCGACCTTTCATGTGTCAAGGTCAACCAAAGGTCATTCGAGGTCACATGAGGTCAACATGAAACTTGACCTTTTCCAAACAGCATATATATATCATTCGACGTGGCTTGACAAGGCAAATGCGATGGTACCACTGCCGAAGCTCTAGGACTATTTTTGTCGAAGTTATTTGCGAAAAACTAAAACCACATTTCGTGGTCGTTGACCTGAACTCTGACCTCAGGTCACCAAAACTATTTTTTCTATTTTTCTCTAGGTCAAACGCTACACAACCGTGCTCGTAATTTGTCTTTATCTCTAAAACTCTATTTTTAGCAGCTATTTGAAGTTTGCGTCTGTGACGCCGAAGTTTTCCGTGCAGGGGTCTAGAAAAATCGACCCTGTGACGTCATCAAGGGGGCTAGTTCCAAATTTTTTACTTCAGAAGATGTCAAATCGATTGGATAAAAGGTACTGAAAGTTTCGCTTCCCTGTCCCTAAGCGTTCGGGAGCTATCGCAAATATTCGCCAGGGGGGGGGGGGCGAAAAACGCCCCCCCCGGGCCCGCGAGGGTTAACTTGCTCGGTCGCTCGATATCGAGACTCCTGACGAGGGTAGTCGCAGTTGGGGGCAGATGCCAAAGTCAGTTGAAGTCAGTTGAATTGCATGGACGTTTTTGTCTTGCTATGATACAGACGCTACACTTACCTACCATTCCAACGGTTATGATTCAACCCGAAGTTGCCCGATCGGACGGTAGGGGTTTGGGCCTACGCAATAAGCTGGTCTTGGCGTGGGCTCCGGCCAAGGCTATATAAGAGCTCGGGCTCTGTCATCAATCCATGTGAAAAATTCAGCCATTTTTTAACTGTCCTTTTGGAGATTTGATCCGCTTGACCTGTGTGATAACAGCGTTAATGTCGAGGGGTTTACCCGCTGACTAAACGCCTACCTACCGTGTGTCATACATACTGCCATGTCATGCATGCCACATCATGCCATGCACTCAGTACATGGCATGAGTGCACTTGACATGTAATGAGACCACCTTTGACCTATAGGCTACCTCCCTTGCGCTCGCAGGAACCTCCGAAGATGGCTCCGGCCGTCAAAGAGAAGCACCTGCGCGAGATGCGCGCCCACCTGAAGGCGGAGCTCGGCGGCGCGATGCGCGACTGTGGCTACCCTGAGAACGTGGGCGACTACCGCGGCGACGACGAGCTGGGCACCTTCGTCTCAGAGGTCAAGGGCATCTTCTCGGCCGGCCTGCAGACAGAGATCGGCCGCGTCATGGATGAGGAGGCGAGTTTGATACTGCTGGGGAAGAGTTAGGCACGGGGTCTTGTGCGCTGACTCGGTGGGGGGGGGGGGGGGCTGTTGTTAGGGAATGCCAGTGTAATCTAGCGGCATAAGGAAATGGCATCGTCATGTCTTAGCCGTGTACCTGACAAGTTGCTGAGATTACGAGGAGAGGAGACACGCAAACTCCCTTTTTCTTAGTTCCGAGCGGCGGCGTGGTGACCGGACAGACCGCCGGTGGTCGACTCCAGAGGACACGCCGGTAACCGCAGCTGTCAGTTTCGTCAGCAACTCGGGCCATAAAAATGCGCCGCTGTGCACTGTGCAGGAAGCCTTTTTGTGGAGGTGTCACGAACTCCCGATGGCAAAAGCTCAGCTTGAATAACCGGCTTTAGCATGAGCTTTTCCCTGTTGTCATGGGCTTTCACTTGTTTTTTTTTTCTCATTTTATTATCAGCCGATGCATTTGCTGAATACCTACAATATATCGTGTCGTCTCATCTGTGGAAACGGTCTTGCTAGCTACCATTCACTACCCTGATATAAATCGAAGTTTATTGTAATATTGGTTCAATCTGTGGTGTTCCTTCCTCCTACATGTCCCCCTTTTAACCAATTGATCTAACCCGCAACCTCCAGTCTGCGAGTCAACCTCCACCGATTTCCGCGTCGCTGCACCGAGCTGTGCTGATAAGCTGACCCAGCTGACCTGTGCGGTGCCCTTTGCTGTGCTGTGCTGATCTGCGCCGAGCTGTGCTGACGTGATCAAACGTCACGCCCCCACACAGAAGGTGCAGTCGGCCAAGGTGCGGAAGGAGCGCGACGAGTTCCGCGACCGGGGCTCGGACGAGGCCGACACCACCGACACCGACGACGAGGAGGAGCTGGGCAAGCGGAAGAAGAAGCGCACTCGGCTGCGTCCCAGCGACGTGGCCGGCCGCGCGCTGCTCACGGTGCTCGCCAAGGACCCGGCGCAGTCGGCCGAGCTGCCCAACAGGTGCGCCCGGCGGAGACGGGAGGGGCGGCTGTCGATTGTCTCATGTGTATAAGGAAAAACGAGAAAAGGATTTGTACAGGGGATGGAGGGGTAGGAGCCAGTGCACGGCTCACTAGCTAAATAACAGTACAATTGTCATTGTTATTGGAGCTGAGTGAAACAGTCCCGCCTCATCTTCCCGCAGACTGAATGACCAGTTCCACAGCCCCTCAATGTTCCTTTAACCGATACGATCGGATGCCCAACCACCTCCTTTCCGGCCCAATGACCAGCCCGGCCGCCTCTCCGGCAGACTGAAGGGCCAGTTCCCGCTGCTGTCTCGCCCGTTGCGTCGGCACGTGTGGCTGACAGAGCTCCTCTCCAGCGAGAACAAGCGCCACGTCAGCGTGGAGGAGGCAGAGCCCCAGCTGATGGCAGCCTTCAAACAGACCCTGACCAAGAGGACCAAGGAACAGAAGGGTCAGAGGGCGAACCGCAGCCCGCAGTGGAAGCTCATCGATAACGTCCTTATCGAGGCAAGTTAGCGGCGAAATCCTAGTCAGGAAGGGTAGCTTCTGGGTATTACCAGTTGAATGGGCAATTAATTGACGTTACGTAACGTACTGACTGCTTTGAGATTTCATCAAGTCAGTTGCAACCTACGTTAAGCTGCCTGACATTTGTCAGATAATTATGACACATGCATTTCCATGCTCTAAGGTTTAGGAAAGGTCAAACAGGCAAGTTAGAAAAGACGCGTTGGCATTTCGCCTAGTTAGACTTGTTTTCCATATCGCCCCTAACTACATTTACCGTGCCTATGGTTGTCCACGTAAAATACCTACCAGATTTTTGCGCGATTGAATCTCACCTTTCTCTAGCCGAGTCTAATAATTTATCGGTGAAAGCTGATTGTTTCATGCCAGATCAAAGCTGAATCCGGCTGGCTCGAGAGTCGGCCTGACCTGTTGTCCATTATACATAGATAAGTTATATATAGGTAGCATCAGGTTATTACGTTGGTGTATGACGGCGTCCCAGGCAGTCGTGCTTTAGTTTGCGGTGGCGACTTACATGACTTCTGCGGCTTCGCGGTCCTTGCAGACGGGACCGTGACCATAGTCTTTTTCCTGACCATGCAATTACTTGTGCATTAATAGAAAAAAGATCAAACATCAGATGTCACTTCCGTGCCTGCATAACTGGCTCAGATGCAAGCTCAGCCCGATCATAGTACATAAGTATTCAATTTGACTACATTAGGGGAAGGTGGGCATAGGTCGGACACCTTTTCTTTAGAGGCCATTTGCTCAGTAACTACTAGGTTCGGTGACCTGCACATAGTACCCTTGTTGGTCCCATGTGTGACCTTCATAATTACCGCGAAATAAAGGAGTTGGCTTGATATGCGATAGTAGATGACGCGGAAACTTTGGGTGACGTCAGATGTCCGAAAGTACCCCACCCGTGAGGGGATGTCTGGCAGTGGATTGGGTAGCTTCGGACTGTCGGCAGCCCTCTCGATTACATCACAGTTTCATTCAGGTACGATGTGCTCTCAATATACCCGATGTCAAAACGTCACATATGTTCAATAACGCCACTTTCACCCATATGGGAGACGAAATCTGGTAGGTACTGGAAAGTCCCCGTCCTATTCCCGTACACTCACGCACGTACCAACCGAAATATCTACCAATTTAAAAATGCATTCATTTAGGTAGTTAAGGTATAGTTTTAGACGTGCAGCTTACCATTTAACGATCATTTACCATCTTCATGCCATTTACCATCTGATGTGTAGCTTACAGACAGTCCGAAGCATCCCCACTTCCAACTGCCCGAAGCATCCTATCACGATTCACGTCCGGATAGCATGTGAAATGGCGATTCGTAAACAGACGTGAATTCTCAAGCCCGTAACAGCAGGTTAAGTTTACAACAGCCTAGCAATACCGAGATAAGGCAAAACAAACCGTCGCAGTTCAGCAGTTACAGGACACTACGATAACATGTTAAAAATTACATCACCTTTTCAAAAAAGGAAAAAAAACGGCAAACGCACCTCGCTTTCAAGCGCCCCCGCCGCCCGCGAACCTGGCCTTGACCTGGCCGCTGTATCCGGCCTACTGAGTCGGCCTACTGAACGCGACGAAACACACCGCTGCTGCTGCTGCTGCTCTCTTAGTGTTTTCGAGGAATTTGACTTGCCCGGACTATCCTGCCGTCCAAAATATACCCACTCTCCCTTATACGCTTAGTTAATGAGACAATTTATTTATTTTCTTGGGATGGGGTGGGGTATAGGGGCTCAGACTTCAAGTATGCATATATCGAACTCAGTCATCAGTGGCGTGGGTATAGGGATTTTAATGCCCGCATTATAATAAGCTATTTTCTCCTTATGTAAGTGAACGTACCTAGGTATTTATCTCTTTATGAGTCTATTATTTTTGTTATCCAACTTTCTCTGACGACTTATCGGTTAATCGGCTACATGATCGTTTTCTATCGATGAAAGGTGAATTGAATTACCCACCAAGTTGGTACCCAGCCTTTAAGCTTGGTTAACCTATAGCCTAATACTTTTGCAGTAAAACAAGCTTTATATATGCATTGCTGTCCTTAGGTTCAAACATGAAATAGCAAAGGAGACATTTTGATTCTTCCCTCATGGAATATCCGTAAAACTGTGCGAAGACTGTCCACGGTAAAATTGTTGATGGCCTGTGGATTACCTCGAGAGGCATCCCGATGTGTATCGCCGCAGGCTTACGACCGCTCGCTGCCGCTTCGGCCTCTCGACTGCGACGACCACTTGATCCTGGCGGCTCAGGCTCTGAACGTGCTGAACACGTACGACAAGGGCTTCACGCACACGCAGGCCTACTGGCTGTGCCCGCTCCAGCTGGCCATCGAGGCAGAGGAAACCGACACCGGTGAGGGTGCGCCGGGATCCGAGATGGGGATTTATAGAAAAAAGTCGCTGGTGCCTCTCAGAACCTGCCCGTAGACAGCGCAGTGTGGGTGCTTTTCGGGAACTCATCGATTTGGCATGCTTGGACGCACACTCAGCATGAACTCAATTCGTGCTTGGCGACGAGGGCATGGAGCTTTATAACATCTAATTTTATTATTGACTTGTAGCGCAAATGTTTAGTTACTTCATATTCATAACATATCATAAGTTACTTCACTGTACTTTATTTCATGCATAATTTACTTTATTTCAAGCATTATAAGCTACTTACCTTCATAGCAAAGATCATGACTCATATCATGGTTCATGAGGGACGGTACGGTTATGACGGCCGTTTACTATAATGATTTCATCGCAGCTCTGAACTCTGCGGTCTGCGGGTTGTCAAGAGGTCGGTTTCAAGACAGACGTTTTAGTTATAGCGTCACCGTCACATTATCAGAATTCGGTACTACCTGCGGTAGTGCAACCACAGGACACATGTGTTCCATTTCTCAGAGTCCTACGTGATTCAGCTGGCTCTGTACCTGGACCTGCTGCTGCGACACTGCAAGCCCTCCACCGAGCAGCTCTTCAAGCTGGCCGACAGGGTGATCGAGAACGTCAAGTCCAAGGACCCCGAGTACCACCGGCACCTGCAGGAGATCTGCCGCAACCGGCCCAAGGTGGTGATGCAGGTGAGCATGAGGGGGGGGGGGGGGCACCCGGGCGGACCTCGCAAACCATCGCTCTGGTGGGATGACAGACGGACGGGGGGGGGGGAGACCATCGGACGGGGCATCACGATTTTACCAACAACACAGGGAACAAGTGCCACAAAGCGGAACATTTCTAAAAGTCCTACACTTTCTCACTGCAAAAACGCTTTCCACATGCCTTAGAAGTTAATGGAACTGGCAGTTCTGGTCATTAACAAGATATTCTTTTGGAAGTTTGTGCTAATCACTTATGCAAGATTCCTTGTTGTGCTTATTTATTTACCTGCGCTCATTATCGTAACTTGTACAGAGGTCGTGTTGACAGTACGAATTCCCGGCGTGACCGATTCCATCAAAATCTGCGTCCGGTTTCAATGCTGAAGGAAGGATGTTTAGTAACTCCTGGAGCTATGCGGTGAATGTGACATTTCAATGAGCATTGGTCAACGGCAGAGATACTAAAGTATGATGATCTGTAGGCTGTAAGGAAGTGAAATGGGACTGTCAGTTCCTTTTTTGAAACGTTGAGATCGGGTAGGTAATCCTTAGCTCTTAACGACTGTTATCGAGCAGGTTTTGCTCCGAAGGTAAATCGATAGCTGCTGTAGACTGGTAAAGGTTTTATGTTAATATGCATGCCCAATGACCAATGACCATTGCCTTTGTGACTCCCATTCACTATATTTTATTTTCAGCACAAACAATGACATTTTGCAATCTTGGATATATTCCGATTACGTCCAACAAGGCACATATTTGGAATGCGCTCGTGATTTTCCCTTATAAATGTTTGCTTATTTTTGCATTTCTTGGAGATAGGCAGGTAGGTACGGAGTGGAATGTTGTGGTTGAGGTTGTGCTGCAGTATATCCGTTGATGTGCACATTTGGCTGGTTAGGCTGTCCGAGGCTGCAATTGTTTGCGGATCTCAGTAAATGACCCTGCGCAACCGCCGTTTACATCTTTTCGACATAAGCTGTCGGCTTACCAGGGTCAGCGGCCTTTGCTGTTTGGAAATGTCGGCTCTGAAACTTCATTTTCACTTCCTGGGCCTTTTTTACTATTATACTGCGGTTGTGTTTTTCTGGTAAAACCTTGGTTAGGTATACCTACCTTTGGGAGCTCAACCGATTGAGGCTATGAGTCTTATATGTAAGTACGTACATGCCTATACGAACTTATGCAACACCAATTCTTACAGGTGACGTATAATCCGTGGTGTAAATTGTAATAAAGGCAATGAACCGTACATGAATGAATGGCAAGCAAATAATGTGATGTCAGAACATGTAGCGTTAATAAAAACGCGTGATTTCGATGTCTGCATTATGTACACGTGTAACTAAGGTCAGTTTATGCATTCTCCAGGATTTCATTCCAGAAGTTCTTCATAAGGACCATAAGACTGCCGTGAAGCAGTATAACGAGATGCTGGACATGTTAAAGAAGGGCAAGGAGCTGAGCGCCAAGCAGGTCGACATGTTCTCCGATCCGAAGATATTCATCCGCAAGTGGCTTGTGCAGGTGAAACCATGAATGTTTTCTGGTCAGTTTAGTTTTGAGGCGCCAGAGCATCGATAACTAAGTGTTGTAATATAGGTTGAAGAAGTGCATCCCATTGTTATTTATTTAGGTTTCCTTATGAATATCTCGCTGGAGAAAAACTGTGTAATTATTATCCGTAGCAGATTATCAACACTTCCTTCGACTACGATTTCCTCTCATAGTGCTCAGTCACCCTGCTGTAGCTCCCTGCAGTGTGCCGTATGATAGCTCCCTCTGCTGACCCTTTCCCGCCGCGCCGCGGGCAGTGTTTTGTCGGCATTCTGAGTGTGACGGCGCAGCAGCTGCTCTGGGACCAGCTGTTCCTGCGCGACTGGAACCGCGAGCTGCTCTTCCACGCGGCGGTGGCGGTGCTCCACCTGATCCGGCCCTGGATGATGCGCGCCACCTCCTATAGCGGCGCAAAGAAGGTCAGAGCGCGCCATGGGCAGCCAGGGGTGACTGGTGAGGGGATGCTCATGCTGACTTGGCAAGGGACGAAACTTGAGCGTTAAACCTGGAACACAGCTTTCAAGCGTGTAAATCACGTCTCAGTACCTCCCATTGGAATACAAGGCTATATTTGCCGCTCTAAACTCTCAGCGCATTGAGGTGCGAGCTGGGAATAGAAAATGTTTTCCAGGGAAAGGTGCTGAGACGCGACTAGCACGCTTCAAAGAGGGCCAACGAGGCAGGACTGAAGCTTTCTCGGCGAATGCCGAAAACCCCGTCTCAGCATCGTCCCAAGGGCACAAGGTACAGCGTGGAGAAAAACCAAGATGGGCTTTTCTCGCCCATCGGCGGATCTAGGGGGCATTTTGGGCCAATGCCCACATCCCCCACAGCGCTCGAAATCGCTGCAACTTTGCCGCTTTTCTATAATTGGAAGAAAACTAAAAACTTTTATTCGGAAGAGTTTGCTTTGAGGCACACAACGGTGCATAAGGAATCGAAATTCGAGTTTTTCAATTAGAAAAAGAAACTTATTTTGAGGGGACGTGTCCCCGCAGCGTTCAAGACCGTCTTTCTTCATCCGCCAGTGTCTCACCCTCACCCGGTCTCACCCTTGGTCTCACCGACCGCACTGAATTATTGGATTGGCGACTGAAATATTTGCTAATTTTGCCTTGTTGTTTTTCTGGTCGCTGCATATAAAAATGGATATGTAGACCAAGAATCAAGCCATATTTTTATGCCATACGAGTAGTTCGTTGTTAGAGCCATTGGTAAAACACTGATCGTGGCCATGCTTTTTATGATTATATGCTCATATTTGGCTTTGGTTTAGGTACTCACGAGGAATTTTCTTCACTTAATATTCTTCGATAATTAGAAAGCATAGGCTTTGTGCTGTGATCGCAGCGATCATTACACAACTAATCTTTGTTATCGCTGCCAATGATATGACAAGTGGCATTTCTCGGTACTATGACGGCATTACTTGCTCGTCCCAATCCCAGTACTCTGTGCACTCTCACCATTAATAACATTATTTATTAAAACTGTTTATTACCGGGGTAGGTGTTCCTGGAAGAGCCCGGCAAGCTGTACACCCTGGACGTGCGGAAGGCCTTCATGCATCTGGTGACTGGCGGCAAGTACTCGGCCCTGCCGGAAAACAAAAACTACATCAGTCCACCGACTCCGGCGGCCGCACCGCGCGAGCCCAGCCCGCCCCGGCGCGAGCGGAAGACCGTCCTGCCGCCCGGTACGGTGGGCATCTAGCAGCCATGGTTTCGGGGTGGATCAGTTTCTGATGGTGCATTTATAGGGCTAAAACGCGCTCAGACAATGCCAGTGTTGTCTGATTATCCTATATAACGCAAGATTAGGGCTTTGAGCCGGTGACATGCCAAGATAACACATGTCCTGATTATTCACTGCTGTATCTTTCGAATATTGCAATACTGAAAATGAAAATTTTGCCGTATTTTTCAGTGAAGGACGCCAAGCCGGCGTCGCCGCCTCGACCTCGCTTTATGCCAGTCAACATCAACCTGGACGATGATGACGACGAGGAGGAGGTGAAGCCGAAAATTGAGCCGCTTCCCGACTCTGCCTCGAGCTCCTCAGAAGGTAAACTAAAGGCACGCACTGTCCATTTAGTCCTGGGACGCTAGACTTTTTTATATTCCACGGGTAGGTGACGCTATTCGGTTGGCTATGTGCTGGACATTCCACAGATCCCAACTTAACGAGCATAAACCTTTGGTGTCCAGTTAATGAGGACATGGACGTATCACTTATCCCACCTCGCCAGGACTGTATGTACATACCTTACCCCAGCTCAAGGCTATAAGTAACCCCCGGCCCATCCTGACTGGTTGCTCCGTGCGTAGCTGAGTAGAAGGCCTAGCCGAGTGGACGGGCCGCAAGCAATGTGACAGTGACGATGGTGACGGGGGCTGTCACAGCTGTAACCTGCTGTCCACCAGGAACTGACTTCCTGTCCACACTGCCGACTCAAACCTGTCAGGGATCATCGTGCCATTTAGAGGGCTTTTCTGTTGGCCAGCATGTGTTGCGGTCTGCAGTGCCAAATAAATCAGTTGTTAACCTCCAACCTTTGCAGGTGTAGGTATCTTGATGGTCTCTAACGGATATCACTTACCACTATCTACTCATCATCGCCTCTTTGTCCTGTTTCACTCCATGCAACTGGATTTCGTAATTGGCTAATTATAAAAAGTTATGTTGTACATTGTGGGATCTAGCCAGTGGTTACTTAGGTTATCTCGGCCAATCTCGGCTATCGTTACTGTTCTCTCTTGCGCTGGATTCTCACGAGTTTTGCAGACTTCTAAACCCAAACAGCATGCTAAAAGGCACATTTTATTGTTTTGCATTAAGTGATGTCTTCTCAATGCTAAGCCTTCCAGTTCCGAATAATTCAAAGGTTCATTGCACCATAACGTTGTTTTGACACAATCCTACAACACTGGTGGTCACTTACACTCTAGCCACACGGGAGAAAAATATTTTCTATACAGAATGTATGTTTACCTTGCCTCATATATGAACTCAGCATGAGTTATTTACTACAATAATATGCAAAAAGCGATCTTCACCCTGTCCATATGAGCCAATTCACCGGGCGCCGAACCCCTGTCCCAGACTCTGATGACGAGTACTGAACCGCTGTCCCAGACTCTGAAGACGAGCACTGAACCTCTGCCCCAGACTCTGACGACGACACGCCGCCGCCGCGCGACCCGACGCCGCCTCCCCGGCCGCCGGCGGCTCCGGAGGACGGGGCGTGGTGCCCCCATGACCGGAGCCAGGACGGCCGGCTGCCGGAGCCCACCCCGGTGACGGCCACCTTCGACCTCTACATCGACAGCGTGCGCTTCATCCCCGACAACGCCGTCTTCTGCAAGGTGGGTGCGACTCACGAGGCTGGTTTGAATCGCGGTGGTATCGTGGAGAGGAAACGGGTCTCTACAGGGGTTGTGTGGTGATCAATGTTATTGGTGAGTGGTGGTGAATAGTGAAGTGGATAAATGGGTGAATGTCAATCCGGGTGTATTCGAATCTGCAAGTGCGTTATGGTCCGAGGGATATCGACTGCACTGGAGCGTTATCGGGATTTTCGGGGAGCAGCGTGGTAAAACTCCGGTCACTCGTGTGATCGGGGCTCGTGCGATGTCGTCAGGTGACCGGACGCGTGTTCAACTTCAACCTGGGCGGAGAGGCAGAGAAGCTGGACGACATCCTAGCCTACCCTCTGCACAGCTCCAACCACCGCTGTCCCCGCTTCAACTTCAGGATGGCGCTCAACAAGGACCGCGTCATCGTCAACCACAACATGGTCATCATGCTCAGAATCTACTGCTATGAAGAGAGCACCAAGTAAGTCGGTGCCGATGAAGCTCAACTAACAGCCGTCAGTGACGTCATTGTCGCCCAATGCCCGGTTGTGGGGAGCTGCACCCTGCTCTGAGACAATTCTGATCTCCTGGCAGCTGATCTGTCAGTGATAACCGTCTTTGTATGTACCCAATGACCTCTCTATTGTCTACCGAACTAGGAGTCTTTGCCGAACAACCGGTAGTTCTGTCCTTTCAATCGCCTCTTTTTAACTGGTGTTGAATTATCACCGTAGCATCAAGCATTGCACACATCTTTTTCAATCCGGCGACCTGTGAAAACACGATCGTGGGCCGCTATTTTAACCCGCGAGTTGCTGGGGGGGGGGGGGCGTTAAACGCCCCCACTTTTTTCGCCGGGCCATAGCATAAAAACGGCGCGCCGCAGGCGCGCCAAATTTTGGGTACCTGTAGGGAATTAATTGAAGTTTATTGTGACAAAGTTTCAAAAAAAAAATAGGTCGGAAAATTTTTGAGATACCGAGTTTTTAGTGACGTCATGATTTCTGAGTTTTCGACCAAAAACGGCATATGTTAAAAAAATCATATAAAATCACAGAATAGACATACAGACATGCCGTAAACGCCATTAGACTGCCAATACCATGAACAATGAAATGGCTATCTTCGATTATTGATTATCGCTCCGCATTTTCCAAAATCTTGCACTGAATCTTGGCAATTTCTCGTGACTACTTCACGACCATGATACATGCATTACTTAAATTGAACTTTTTTAGCCAAACACGTACACATATGATAAAATGAATGTCACCATCGTGTTCTACGCCCCAAATTACCCATAAAACATGTGTCACAGGCTGCGAATATCAGTTTTTATTTTCGGGGATATGTGCCTGCCCGGTTGACCTGACCTTGACCCTGACCTATGCTTGACTGACCCCTGCATGGAGCTGACACTCTTTTAGGCCTTATATGATGGATTGTGCACCGTTTTGACAGAGTTTATGACGAGAGGCGCCCATTGCGAAGTCCTGAAGTCCATGCTACTGAAAGCCCGATTTCAGGTGTTTGACCTGACCTTGACCTAACCTGTGACCTCAAAATTCAAATTTAAAGTACTCATCTGAAGCGTCTCGTGTCGCGTTCTTTCGTTTGCCGCCTCGTGCGTTTCACTACGCCTTTTGGTTCTCGAGTTATCGGCTGGGGGCGTTTAACGCCCCCCCCCCCCCCCCAGCAAACGGTGGGTGGCGAAATACCCCAGCAACTGCTGGGTTAATCTGCTTTTCTTGCCGTGTCAAAACTTGTACGCAATCGGCATATGCGATGTTCTTAAAGGAAACTAGAATTAGGTTGTGGTTGTAGCATAAGCTAAGTAGCTGTAGCTGTAGCTAAGCTGTGCTAAGTTGTGTATGTAGAGGAGAGCCCTTGAAACGCTTGGCGAGCTCCACGGGCTTAGGAAGCTTAATTAATTGGACATGGAGAATCCGCGAGTCGCGGGTCTTGAGTCTTGACTGCATTTCGACGGCAATTAAACCCACGAAAATGTGTGATTAGTTTATTATGTTGTGGGCTAGATCAGAAATAGTTAAGCAGCAACGTATCACGTATGGCAAATTGATAAGGTAAAACACTATCCCATTCCTACCAGCGCATTGCGACAGCATTTGAGGGCTCGGGTGGCGTCTATCTTCCCTTCCCTTTATCTCCGTTCCGTCGTTTCCATCCTCAGGATAGTCAAATCCTTTCTCCACGCCTCCACCTCAGTTCCGGGCTGGACGGGCAACTTTATCCCAAGCGGTAGCTCTACATCTGGAGCAGGCCCGCAGCTGGGTGCAGTGGTTGTAAAGGATTGGGTGGTCTGTCCACTGGATGGGCTCAGCCCCGACGAGCCACCATGAGGGTGCCCGCCCAGACCAATGTCTTTCCCTAATTCCTATCGACCTACCGGCTCTGCAATTGCCTTAGCGCAGTGAAAACCACTAGTCATCATCGTTTAGAAATAGATAATTTTGTGGATTGTTGCGGCATAGGTAGCTATTTTGTTTGTTTTTAACAGGTAGTTGTATCTGGTTGACTGCAGGTAGTTTTTAACCCGCGACCTGGTGGGGGGGGGGGGGCTATTTTTTGCCCCCCCCCCCCCTCCAGACTTTTCGATATATCTCCAGCACCGCTGCGCCGATCGTCACCAAACTTTCAGTACCCTCCCGGACATCAATTTTACACATTGTGACCAAAATTTTTCCAAAGGCTATGATAGGTTGGCCGTAAATGACGTCAGAGTGACGTCATGTTCTGCCGTTTTCGACCCAAAAAAGGGTTTCGCGGGAAGAGCTGTCAGGCCTATAGCTTTGCAAATACAGAAAAATGATAAGACATAAAAGCTGTAGAATCGACAGGGCTACAAAACTGCTATCTCGGATTTTTGAAATTTTTGAATTTTGACCCCAAAAAATCAAAAAAATTTTTTTTTTGGATATAATAATCGAAAAATCCAAAAAGTTTTTTGAATTTCGCAAAAACCGGAATATATGTGATAGTCCTTACCACCTTCCATCCACATACCAAATTTGAGATTGATACCTCTTTTTTGGCGAAGTTATAGCGAAAAAAAAACTGTTCAAAATTGATGACGTCAAATTTTCAAACTCATTTTTTAGCAATTCTAGACCCCGTAGCGCAAAACAAAGACCACCATTAGACTCCCCGTGACGAGCTGCATCGAATCAATACCCATTTTATGCAAAACTATCAACTTTAAAATTTGACCTTTTTTGGCCTGACCTTAACCTGACCTTGACCTGAACTTCACCAGAAAGTGACCTAAGCCGTACCTGATAGTCTTATAACTAACACCATTGAGTTGGAAATGAAAAATTGGCCATAAAACATGCATCACACAACCTAAGTAAAGTTGGGCTCATGTGACCTGACCTGTGACCCTTGGTGACCTGACCTGTGACCTGACCTGGTATTGTCAGTGACCTCTAATAGCAACATATCTACTAGGCAACTGACGCTCTATCGCTGATTCTCGACAAAATGCGTTTTCCTCGGTGTTATAGCGCATTCCTTAGAAGACCCGTGAACGGTGAAACATTTCATCTTTGACCTGACCTGTGACGTCATCGGTGACCCCGAGGTCAATGAAATTCGGTTTCTGACGGCAAATTTGACAGGCCTTTCGAACGCCGTTTGAATTTTGCGGATCCGTCCAGTAGTTTCGGAGATACGAGGGGGGGGGCAAAAAATAGCCCCCCCCCCCCACCAGGTCGCGTTATAAACAGACCCCAGCAGGGCGCGGGTTAACTCAGTAGTTGTTATCGTGTGAGAGTGATATCCTAGTGAACAGTTTGGAAGTAGGGTGAATAGGTCAAAAACGCCCCCCTTAAGCGCGAACCCTTCTGACACTCAACCCAACACAGATTACTTAAACCTTTGGGCACCATCATGTAGCTCATTCTTTTTACTACGTTTTGAGACCAAGAAAAGACACCTGCGTGTGGTATTTAACCCCCCAAAAAGGTTTTCGCATACCCTTGCAAAAGGGCGTTTTGCCCCATACCCTGGGTAATACGCCCACACCCATGTGCAAAGCGCCCCCACCCCATCTATCAACAGAAAATGATGAACATGGCAGAACTTGACGTCGTTCTGACGTCATTTGTGGTCAACCTATCATAGCCTTTGGAATAAAATTTTGTTGCAATGTGTAAAATGAATGCCCGGAGGAGTCCTGAAAGTTTGGTGACGATATCTGCAGTCGTTTAGGATATATCAGCAAAAAAGGACAGGGAGAGGCCTTTTCGGCCCCGACCTACAGGGCGCTACCCTGCACTCTCACCACCGTGCAAAACGCCCCCCTTTCAGAAAACTGGGGGCGTCTTGCCCCATGCATCGAGTAGGCGTCTTGCCCCATCCACTCCATTTCCGGTCAACAAAATATTGACAAAAAACGCGCCACTAACGCCGCAGCATAATATATTCAACAGAATGACAATAAAACGCAGTTTTGAGTGATGTGCACAATAGCAAGGTTTGTGATATAGAGAGGGCATCAAAATATTAGGAATCTTCTGCAAAAACAACAAAAACAACATCCAAAACCAACATCAGCACCTACCCACGCTGCTCCTCAAGACTCAGAACCGGAAATAGAGACCTACGTAAACAAGCAGCTGACTGTTCTGAAAGACAGGATAAAACACCTATCCGTCGATAAGAAATACGATTTTTTTAGGGGAGGCGTTTAACCCAGGGGTGCGTTTTCCCCACAGTTACCCTATAACGTATAATCAACTGGCGTACTGAGATCACGGGAGAAAACGGCGGCGATGCATTGCCAGCTAAGACAGTGGCTCGTATTTTTGGAAACGAGACAGGGCATAACATCATTTTTTTCCGTCTGTTTCCTGCCTCGTGATCGGTGGATGACAAATTTATTTGATAATATAATGTATAACATACGTCAAATCCTAGCGTGGATCTGATAAGTGATAGATTAGGTACCTATGCATTTTTGTCACCATTGAACCCATGTTGCGGTTAATTACACGGGTTCGCTGAATTTGCAAGAAATGTCAGCAAAAACATGCAGGCTGGCAAGCGCTGCCAGAAGACCGCAGGGTATTTTTCGACGGTTTTCGTTGAAAGAATGGGACATCATTATACATATAAGGCTCCGTCTTACAGCCAGGCCAACCCATGGAAAAGTTCGATGGTCAGGGGATCGTGGCCAAGGGGTGGCAGGGCATCATACTGTACAGGAGATTACCTCCCGATAGTATCCTTGATTTCACCATCAATCATTACTATCAACGCTTTGTCAGTGGACGAACTGTGAGCCTTTTCAGCCCCCCCCCCCCCCCCCCCGCCTCCCCCTCGACCGATCCCAGATAACACCTTTGTCTGGAACAGCTTCCGTTATTGATGTGTGAAGATCTGACACGTCTATTCAACGGTTGTCAACTGCGGGGTGTGTATGCCGCGAAAAAGTTTCACTGGCAGCGAAATGGCGGAGCGTGGTAATTGGTGACCCCTACCCTCCCCATCAACGAGGGAGCTATTTGAGCTTCACCTTTTTTCTGACAGTTCATGAAGCCGTCTGGCCGATGTCCCCCTCCCCCCTCTCGCCCTCTGCCGGTCCTAGGGCGAAGCCTTCTGATCCACTTCACCCCCTCTAGGCAGAGAGTATGAGGCCATCTGACCCCCTTCCCCTCCACACACAAACACAGTGTCAAATTGTGAGGCCTGCTGACTCCATCCCCCGTCCCCTGGCCCTGCAGTCAGATGGTGGTTGCCGGCACCACGCTGCTGGCGCCGTTCGACTCCGCCCAGGGGAAGCCGGTGCTGCGGGTCGGCGGCCACCAGCAGCGGATCCGGGTCGGCCTGCCCAGCTTCGAGGGCGGCGTGGCCAACCTGATGGCCAGCGACATGGACAGCAACCCCACCATCCCGGGCCTGACCATCCTCTACCGACTGCTGCCCCACACAGAGGTACGGTACGAGTCGCTCCCGGTCAGCCATACCACTGGAAACCACGCTGGCTATCAATTTGTCCCGCGAATGCTTTGAAAAAGAGTCTTCTTGCCCAGTAGAACTTACTGCTGAGTGCTGAATTCTGACCCGTGACCTCTGACCTCTGACCCGTGACCCGGTGGTCAGTCGGCGGTGGACGCGCCCGAGTACAGCAGCGGCTACTACCAGAGCGCCAGCTGCGAGCCGGGAGAGTCGGAGAAGCGTCTGTTCCGGCACTACCTGCGCAGGGACACGGCTGACCTCACTGTGGGCGAGTGGTGCCGGCGGCTGCAGGAGAGGCAGAGGACCAGCCAGCTGGCGGATGGACCCAACCTGCAGGTGAGGAACTGGTGGGGAGGGGAGGAGGGGAGACAGGGAGGGACAGAATAATGGAGAGGAGATGGAGGCAAAAGGGAAGAGTTTGGAGAGGGAGGGAAGGTTAAGAATGCGCTGGTTGATACGGTAGAGGAGAACCAGATGAGATTGGAAAATGTAATTTAAAGGAAAGGGATGGTCAGCACATGGTCATTGTGACTTGTGTGTGAGTTTAGCATAAGGTACCGGGCGTGTAGGGGTACTAAATCACACGCTGACTAAGTGTAAATGCACGTTTTACGGTGTGCCAGATGACTGCAAGAGGGCCCTCAGTAATCAGCCTTTGTAATGCGTTGGATCATTTTAATGACCATTTTATGGCGTTTAAATGACATTATGATGACCACTCAACATTCCGTAAATATACTCGTACATCCAACTCATGTCGATGTAGGTCTATACGGCTCCAGTCGACAGGCACTTCGGAGTCGGATATCTTGGAATGATATCCGGAATACCTGTACGGGGATTGGTATGACAGTATTTTATGAAACGAGTGAGTCTCTGCGTCAATTATTTCGAACCTGTTTCGAATTAACCATATACCGTTAATGTTTCATATCCCATATCCATCACAAGCTCACACAGATTTAGCTTTAATGGGCTTCTTAATTAGCAGCACAGATATATGGCACCACTGCGTCGATAAAGGCCTGATATTGCGTCATAGTTAAGGCTTATTGCACGGTGCTCACTGCTTATGTAGCATTGGTGTTGCGATGACATAACCTGCTGATACTGACTGGTGATAATAGCCCTATCCCTGCGACTGCATTTTTTTTTTTTTTACTACGGACCAATATTGCGCGTTTTAACACACCGAAATGATCTGTAGGTACTGCGCAATGGTTCCATGGCACTGCAAAATACAAATTAAATAGACTTTCCAGCCTGTCATATCGCAATGCATTGGCATGCATAATGCATGTTGCCTTTCGTGGAATGCTCAGAAGAGAAGAGTCGGGCAGTATACCTACCTACAGAATAAAGCCTCAATGAAGACCCTGATCTGGCCCTGACCTGACCTGACCCAGACCTGTTTAAGGCCGATGCCTGACCCACGCTGACTCATGTTTCTGTTCTGGTGGTAGAAATGGATGGAGACGATGCTGGAGTCTAAGAAGGAGAAGGACAAGGACAAGAAGGCAGCTGTGCCCGATCTGGACCTGCAGAAGTTCATCCATTACGACATCGAGGTCGGCGCCAATGTGATGCTCGAGCAGGCGTTCGGACTGCCGGGTAAGTGATCTAGGACTGTCATAAGGCTGTCGATGCCTATGTAAACTCAGACTCAAAACCAGGGGAAACCTTAGGATGGGAGATTTTTCAACAGCAGGACAGGCTATGGAGCTTGTTGGAACGATGGTAGGTACGGTGCCAGGTAGCCGCCAAATGAAAAAAAAATGTCTGAACACAGATCAGGCATAACATTATAAGCAAAACACTGGTCGTGTTTGTTTATAAAGCGATCGTCAGGAAACGATAGCACAAAAAAACATAGGACGATCGCTTGGGAATCGAATTCACCTAAAAGCAAAATGCTCGCTGCAAAATGTAGGTAACATGCTTTGCGTGGTATATCAAACGCTGCCCCCTTGAGCATGCTTCGGGGCTATGCTGCTATCACGACTCTCTGTGATAGATGGGTTGGCTGTTTCAAAATCCGGTGTCATTGCCCGTCCCTGGCAAGGAAGCATTTTATGTCGCAAGACTGGTTGAATTGATGCTGAAGTATTGTTTGGTAAAAGTTTGCGAAGCCCGGTCATTGCCCGCCGGGCTGGCTCAGCGCATTGCCTGATTTCGAAATAAGAAACGGCGGACGTAACTGGATAGGCTGGCGAACCGGCCGAAAAATGTGTGACCGCGCGTCAGCACGATTTTGGTCGAGGTAACCGCAGCTTCCCCAATATGGCGGCCGCGCCGCTCTCCCCTCCCTCCCGTCCTCCCCTGCCCTAGCCCGTCAGCCAATCACAGACAGGCTCCAACTAACACCCCTCCCCTACGCCGGCCCGGAACTCAGCGCAAAAGATCGTTCTGGTGGCTTAGGTCCAGTATTATATATTAACGGTACCCCCACTTAACCGACTTGATTCGATATCATCAGCAATTATAATATATGTATGTGCTGTGAAATATATAATTGTATTCCAATTATCCCTAACGGATTTTTGACAGTATCACGGATGGATAAGCGTGAATGCGTGTCAATCATTTTGTATTTAATGTCAGTCTCAGAGTCAGGTGGCAACATCTCAGTTGATTCTATCAGATCCTGTTCACATATAACAATTTCCAATGCTTAAAAGTAACATTTATCATAAGCAATTTCAAATGGGTTCCACTGGGATTAGTTCACCCAGCAATGAAAGGTCGCTGAGTACGAATGTCTCGCAGTAGGTACTTTATGTATACACCTGCTCATTTTCTTCCCAGCTCTCTGAAATATTTCCTGAGGTAGGTCGAATTTCCGTTATCATCTACCACATCCCATAGGCTATCATGTGACATATTCCTTATCATGCCTACTCTTTCTATCATGTCTCAAGAAAGTGAGGGCATCGTGATGTCAATATTGTGGTGAATGGTACAATTTTACCTCTTTATCTGCTCAAAGGACCTTTTAATATGCAGTGGTAAGTTCCGTTTAGGCATAAAAGTAGTTACATTTTGTATGGTTGAAAGCTCATCAAATATCTTTAAACGCTCATTAGTACCTACCCACCTAGCTCGTAAATCAAACGTCAAAGCGGAAGTAAACTGAATTGTGTCCTGTTTCAGTCACTTCCAGGCATCAATCATATTTGGCGCACAAGCCCAAGGCAAGCATTGCCCATTGAAACGAGGCCACCGAAGCTGTTACTGCCCCCTTCCCAAGGCCCCTTCCCATGGCTGACCGGGCTGACCGAATTAGTGCCTACCTATTAGCCGTTTTCATGACGGTCTATTCGGCGAGTGCACCTGATTTGACCACATCTGCACCTAATCTCTTTTACAGCAAACATCTTCATTTTATGAATTTATTTCAGTGTTTTAATCGATGATGCTCTCAGATGATACGACAAAGCAGGCATATAAGCAATTAGTGTCACCCTAGCTGACAGCTACAAAGAGACACGCTGAACCTGATTTGACCAAATCTGCACCTGATCTGCACCAGATGTGTACCAAATGCAGGGGCGCGGGAACTACTTTCCGATTGGGGGGGCACACCATAATAGAGGTCAACCTAGGGTACCCCCAAATCTAGTTTTCTCACCGGTTTTAGGCCACTTATTTTTCACCCCTCGGCTTTTTCAACAAAAAAAAAACACTTGCAAAAAAAGTGTGGTATTCCGTCTCAAAGCTGTGGGGGCACCGCCCCCACGGCCCCAGAGTTGGGGGGGGGGGCAAGCTGCCCCCACTGCCCCCTCCGGCTCCCGCGCCTATGACCAAATGTGTACCAGATGGCCATCGTGAAAACGGCTATTACCTCTCTGATGACTTGAGACAGCATGTGTGAGATCTCCCATTGCCGATCGAAGTTTATATTGTTCGATACAGTCCAACAGTTGGCCAAATCATCGGCCGTTACTCCACACGAGTTCCCTGATGCAGTGCTTAGCTGTCGTGTTCGATAGTTTGACAGACGGACGCTCCCTTACACACAGGACAGTAAGCTGTGTCTGTCTGCGTCACAGTCGTGTGAGGTGACTCACTGTCCGGTGTGCCACTCTGACCTGGGCGCGCCTCAGCACGTGCTGAGGTAATGCCCGTGCCTGGTGGAGGAGCCTCCCCCCCCCCCCCCCGGCTCTTTAGCACGAGAACTGAGCAGGCCGGCCGTTTTGCGCGTGCGGCCGACTTCAGTGCGTCAGTCTCAGTGTTCCGGAGTGAGCCACTGGCTGGACCGGGGCGTGGAGTGAGCCACTGGCTGGACCGGGGCGTGGAGTGAGCCACTGGCTGGACCGGGGCGTGGAGTGAGCCACTGCACTATGGTTGGAAACGGCCTCACGGATGGCCGGGGGTCAACGCGAAAAAATGTTTTGCCCATAACTTGTTAATGCGTAGACCGACTGCGATGAAACTTTGCATAGGTATACCAGTGTCTTTCGTGCATCATACAGTAACTCAGAAATGACGAGGTCACGTCACGTCACGCGTGTGTGACGTCATCATTGCAAGTATGCTATAAGTAGCCTATGTCTTTCGTTATGTTATCGATATCGCTAGGCATTTTGAACATGTTTTGAACACTGCTATTACTGAATGGATATTGTTGTTATGCTTTAGGGCGAGAAATATCAACGTAGTGACGCACAGTGTCTTACTATTGGTCATAAAGGGTCAAAAATTTGGAGAAAGAGTATTTATGATTTTTTTTTAGATTGGGCAAAAAAGTAAGAAATAAAATGACGATCAAATGACAAAACATGCGTCAGATTAACCCGGCAGTTGCTGGGGTATTTCCCCATCCGCCGTTTGCCGGGGGGGGGGGCGTTCAACGCCCCCAGCCGATAACTCGCGAACAAATAGGCGCAGCGAAACGCACGAGGCGCGGCAAACGAAAGAAGAACGTGACGAGACGATTCACATGAATACTTTAAAGTTGAATTTCGAGGTCACAGGTCGGGTCAAGGTCAGGTCAAACACTTGAAATCGGGCTTTCAGTAGCATGGACTTTAGAACCTCGCAATTGGTGCCTCGCGTTTCGCGTTTCGAGTATATCGTCATCAGTTGGTCCTAAATAAATTCAGTCATCAGTTGGTCCTAAACAATCTGTCACAACTGTCACAACTGTCACAACCCTTCATATAAGTGCTAAAAGAGTGTCAGATCAATGTAGGGGTCAGTCAAACATAGGCCACTGGCCAGGGTCAAAGTCAGGTCAATCAGGTAAGCACATAACCCCGAAAATTAAAACTGGTACCTATTCGCAGCCCATGCATGACACATGTTTTATGGGTACTTTTGGGCGTAGAACACGATGGTGACATTCATTTTATCATACGAGTACGTGGCTGGTTGAAAAAGATCAATTTCAGAAATGCATGCATCATGGTCGTGAAGTAGTCACGAGAAATTGCCAACATTCAGTTCAAGATTTTGGAAAATGTAGAACGATGATCAAAAACCATAGATAGCCATTTGATTTGCCATGGTATTGGCAGTGTAATGGCGTTTACAGCATGTCTGTATGTCTGCTCTGTCGGTGGATATCCATATCCATACTCCAGGATATCCATACACGTTTGCACGATATCCATACTCCAGGTGCAGGGGCGAGCAGTTACTTCTTACGAGGGGTGCGGAGTCGAAGTCAGAGTCGGAGTCAGAGTCGGAGTCGGAGTCAGAGTCGCCCAGAGTCGTGGCAACGAGCCAGGAGTCGGAGTCGGAGTCGGGGTCGGTCAGGAGCCCGCAGTGGAAGTCGGAGTCGGTCCGAATCGGAACAGCTCCATCACGACTCCGAAACACTGGCAGGGGTCCGGAGTCGGAGACAGAGTCGGCCGGAGTCATGGCAACGAGTCAGGAGTCGGAGTCGTAGTCGGAGTCGGATTTGGCGCCACCACGACTCCGCAAACCTGCTTCTTACCATCATTTATAAGGATAAGCGATTGCAAGACTGACGAGCCGACCTGGTGCTAACGAAGCGACGGGTAGGTACGCCTCGGGAGATGAAGCTTCATGGACGATTTTGCGCACAAGTGCGCAGTCTGCTTTTACGTTCCCCTTACGCAGAATTGAACAGAGATTTATTCTGCCAAAAAGCTCAATGGAGGTCGATGGAGAACTTTTTGTATGTCCAATGAAACATAAACGTAATTTTGCAAATATTGCTGTGGTGACACTGCAAACAGAATGCAATGCCGTTCCTGATTTTGAACACGCATGGGAAAAAGAGTCACTCCACTCGATAGCCAACATAACAAGGATTATTTTGATATATAATAATCCAGTTTTACAACGTCATGGAGGTACTCCACATTCTATCACCAGCGCGGTTGTTTAAACCTTTGACGGCGCACCAAAAAAGCCACTATCAGAAACTCCCGATTCCACGTACAATAATGGAGACTAAATGCGCAACTAAATAATTTTTTCTGCCCAATTCAAAACATTTCATCAATTTCCAACAGAATGACACCCCAAACATACATAAATTCCGAAATTGCCCACGGCCATCCGTGAGGCCGTTTCCAACCATAGTGCACTGGCTGGACCGGGGCGTGGAGTGAGCCACTGGCTGGACCGGGGCGTGGAGTGAGCCACTGGCTGGACCGGGGCGTGGAGTGAGCCACTGGCTGGACCGGGGCGTGGAGTGAGCCACTGGCTGGACCGGGGCGTGGAGTGAGCCACTGGCTGGACCGGGGCGTGGAGTGAGCCACTGGCTGGACCGGGGCGTGGAGTGAGCCACTGGCTGGACCGGGGCGTGGAGTGAGCCACTGGCTGGACCGGGGCGTGGAGTGAGCCACTGGCTGGACCGGGGCGTGGAGTGAGCCACTGGCTGGACCGGGGCGTGGAGTGAGCCACTGGCTGGACCGGGGCGTTGGAGTGAGCCACTGGCTGGACCGGGGCGTGGAGTGAGCCACTGGCTGGACCGGGGCGTGGAGTGAGCCACTGGCTGGACCGGGGCGTTGGAGTGAGCCACTGGCTGGACCGGGGCGTGGAGTGAGCCACTGGCTGGACCGGGGCGTGGAGTGAGCCACTGGCTGGACCGGGGCGTGGAGTGAGCCACTGGCTGGACCGGGGCGTGGAGTGAGCCACTGGCTGGACCGGGGCGTGGAGTGAGCCACTGGCTGGACCGGGGCGTGGAGTGAGCCACTGGCTGGACCGGGGCGTGGAGTGAGCCACTGGCTGGACCGGGGCGTTGGAGGATGATGAGCGCGGGAGGGATGTGATGAGCGCGACGGCACGTGCGGATTAACGGTGATACCCTGGGTCATGGGAGATCCTTCGGGTGAACGAACGTCGAACACTGACCCTAATGCTGCCCTTAACCAAGCCATTGCGCCTAGCGGTTTTCTTGCGAAACGAATTGCTTCTACATAATTTACATCCCTGATGAGGATAACAGCAACTTCTGGCCACGTGTTTTGCCTACATTAGCAATCCTTTTCTTGTTCTTATCGAGTAATCTTTAAATATGTAAATATTAAAGTTCTCCATTTCCTTCTAATTGATGAAATTATTGATGTAAACGACAGAGTCCGTCAGGCGGTAGAGGCAGGTAAGACTGCCTTATTCGGGATAATTGATTGTCTTCCAGTAAGAGATTGAGACATCTGCAACCTGAGTCGTGTTTCTGAGTCCGGGACCACCCAGGGCCGTATGGGGTAAAAGTTGGCGACTGGGCCAATGCAACGGCACGGCATATAGGCTAAGTGGGCCATGAGCTGCTCGGTGACCTGAGCAAAACTAGCGTCTTGCGTTTGCGGAGAATGCAGGTCCGTGTTAACTCTTCCATAGCAACTAGTGATCAATGTTGTATCTACATTCCCATATAGGTAGGTACCCATTACCATTCATTCCAAAATTGTACCTACTTTGTAATTTGAAATACTTGTGGCTATTTGTAATAGATTGTTATTATACTCTCAATTAATCTTTTGGCTCCAAATAAATTTCAAGTGACCGAGCAACCGAAAGCTGTTTCCGCTTATGCCCCAAAGTCACCGGCCCTTACGTCTATTGTGCAATGGTTGGAAGTTTAATTTCGTAAAGTTTCGCTCGTTTAGCAGGAAAGGTTAGAAGATTTGGGCCTGGTTTGTTACCTTGCAGCGTTTCTGGAGAACCGTTTCACACTGGCCATGGTGGAATACCTGCCCGGAAAGGCCACTAAGGACTCCGGGCCGGCCGGAGCCGGTCGCGGCGACCCGGCCGCCGAGCGCTTCGTCACCCAGAAGCTGGACATCAACAGTCTGCAGCGCTCGCCCAACTGGACGGACCCGCACACGGTCAGTCACCTGGGAGCGACAGCGGAAGGTCAGGCTACGACGTGCAGTCCGACGCGCCGCCGGGGAATGGGTACGCCAGGGATGTTCCAATATGTTATGGCATAGATAATGAATTTCATGTTGTCTATGGTTATGGCAATCGGCCGACTCGGGATAAGCATAGGCGGCGGAACGGGTAGGGCACCGGGGCACCGTGCCCCCTTTGATTTTGCCATTTTAACACTAGCCCTATGGGCGTTGCATGGAATGAATGGGACCAAAAGTCGGCAGTGCCCCCCCCCCCTTACTTGAAGGTGTTCCGCCGCTACTGGGGATAAAAGAGGCTCATCGAACTTTATTGTCTTGTGAAGGCATATAGGCCCTTGGATTACCCGGCCGCAGTTGTAGTTTTTTTGTTTTGTTTTTTTGTACGTGTTGCTGCAATGCTGCCAATCATACGCTGAACGTACCAATCGATTAATTTTCTTCTGTCCGATGATTAGTGACCTCACCGCCTCCAGCTATAGACAGCCATGCTGTTGGCGACACCTCGTCTCTGTTCATTGTCACTCGATCTGACCCAGACGACAGACACCTTCCTCAATGCCTCTGATCTGCCACACGACTCTGATCACCCGGCTGACTCGCTCTGACTCTCCCGAGTCTACCGTGGGCCTCACCCGACTCACCAGGAGTGACAGCCGGCTGTAAGAAGAGAAGGTGCCCGGCCTCGTATGAAGAATGTGATTTGTGTCGGGAGTCCCTTGGCGGACGTCGAACGCCGTAAGACCCGTCCTCTGACAGCTTGATAGCCATTCGACAGTCGTATAGGAGGCCGTAAATTGTTGTAATCGGCTCGATGGGTGGCTTACCTCAGTTTATTATGTAACGCTCACGAAGTTTTAGCTGGGTCAATAGAGAACGATGACGGGTCAACGGACGGAAAACGGTACGCACCCGGCCGCTGAGTCTATAGAAATGTCAGCAATGGTGACCGCACGTCCTGTAAATTTGGGCAATGTGTCTTATTGAGTTGACTGTCGTTCCGACTCGGACCTGTCCTAACGTTGTCAGCCGGAGGGGCTCGGAATTCGAGATGTGGGCCACTGACCGTTCACAAGCGTGTGCGAGTACTTGCCCGGATTTATCCCGCTTATCTCGAGGTCTAAATTCTTTTACAGCTCAGGACTGTTTCAATGCTGTAAAAGCGCATTGGTAACATGTTTTGGCAAAGCAAAGAACGTTCTAGCTCTACGATGAATGCGACGCAGCATTCATACAAATGCGTTTTCTGGATACGCCTGAAAGCCAACCGACTTCCAACTAGGTCGAACGCAGGGTTAACCCTTGGGAAATTCTGTGCTCCTTTAGTGCAACTATGCATTTTAATCTATGCAGAGGACCCGAGTCGGTGCGGCAATGTGGTGGGATGGGCCGAGCTGAGCTGACGTTCTCAGAAGTACCTGTCATATCCTCTGACCCGGGCGTGCGGTATGTCCGCAAATACCTTCCGAGCCGGCTGTCAGTCATTGAACGTTCACCTCTGGCCTAAAGCCTCCGCTGGTCACCTTCGCGGCAGGCGGTGGAACATGAAGTGACGCTTTACCTGCGTCCTGTAATTCATTTCCGCGGTAAATTATGAGGCGTTAGGTGCAGAATAATGTAATTTAATGCGACAGAGATTGATCATTAATGATGCGCATAATTTATGGTGAGCATCACAAATCAAACATAATAACCGTTTGTAAGACGGATGTGCCATTTTTGACTTTTTCAAACATTTATGTGCCGAAAATGTCAGGTATCAAGAACTTTGAATCTGAAAATTGATTGCCAATGTTTTGGCATATTTTGAGCTGTTGCAAGATAGTGAGAGATGACGCAACCACCTAAAATTGTCAGCTGAAGACTTGCGACCGCAACTGATCCACACATTGCGACCCAGGGGTGACTTATGACTTCTCCACCCCCCCCCCCCTCACATAGCCACACTCTCTTGGTGAGCCTATCGCTCCGGTCACACCCCGTCTCTCCCCGTTCGACAGACGCTCCACCCGCACTACGACGACGACACAGTGCTGGTGGTGCGCCTGTTCTCTCTGCCGCTCGAGTACCGGCCCGGCGGAACGGTGAGGCCGCGGGACGGAGACGCCGAGCCCGAGCTGCAGCTAGACCGGCCCGCCGCCTGGACGCTGCTGCAGCTCTTCGACAGGTGGGAAATCGACGGAATATGACCTCAGGTCAACTGAATTTGAAAAACCGGGATGGCGCTCGGTTAGCTTAGCATATTCTGCAAGTTTGAATCAATTCGATGCACAACTCTAGATTTCATGGAAAAATAGTGTTCCTATTTTTGTGCCAATTTTACACTGTACCGATTTTTGTGATCTAGTGACCTGACCTGAGGTCACTGGATCTCAAAACTCCCAGCACACGTGCCAAATGAAAGCCCCAAATTGTGTCTGAAATTTGGTTGCGTTATAAGTGCTACGGCAATCGCGCTATTAACGAAAAACTGTCATTTCGTTGTCGCTAAACTAGTCCAATTTTACCCTGAACTTGTATCGGTTTTTTGTGACTTGGTGACCTGACCAGTAATGACTGAGACCTGAAATCTTCGGGAAAGGTATCAAAAGATTGCCCCAAACTTTGGTGCCAAATGTGGCGGCGCTACGCTCCGCCGTTTTTACGCTATTTGCAAAAAAAAACTTGGGGGGCTGGGTGCATCAGCCCTCCTCGCCGGGCGATGGTTAATTATGTGTTCATGAATAATCGGCATTTGCATACCTAAGTGAGTACGTATAAGTTTGTTCTCCCGAAAATTTGTTATTGCTTCCGTAGATTCATCACATTATCTTAAATCTAGGCGCAAGCTTAGGTATCATTTAAAACTTGTTAGGTAATGCGATAGTTTTTAGAGATAACGCGTTTTTGTACGACTTGGTAAGTGTCGAATTGCATTATCTTCATATAACTGAAATATGCGATTCAACATTTCCCATGTCTCGCAGAAACTTCTTTTTTTACAAGCCAATAGTTTAATCCGACATAGATATTGTTTGGCACTGGTCGTCAAAAGTTGTGGTATTCTGCCGAAGCGCACAAACAAGCAAATATGTTGGACCACCTCACTATAGTATAACCGGTCCTTGATAAATGGATCGTATCCGTGTGGACCGAACCGATCGTTTACAAATTCAAACGGCGACGCTGCTTTCCTCAAAACGTCTTCTTGCTATTGGATTATTGTGCGGTTAGCTACGAAGAGGTTCCATCAATCTCTGTGCTGCGGACGTGAAGGATTTTCATCCGACTGGTCGGTTTGTGTGCCTGTGGCGTCGCGGCGATCCGGTCGATGCGACCCGTCCGTCAGCATCAGATGTCACATCATGTGCCAGGGGTGAGCCGGCTCAGAGCAGGCCCACTCCCAGGTCTGGGGAGGATGAGGAAACCCACGAGCACGGCGGCGACAGACCGCAGGGTTCGACGGTCGCCGGCCTCACCCGGCCGGCCGGGCCCATTACAGAGGTGCACCTGTGCGCGGAAGGAGCACAGGGGGCTCTCATGGCAGCTGCACACTGGCATTTCCGATCGATGTGGTGGCTTTGCGGCGTGTAATCCTGTCGACTCGAAAGTCGATAGCATCGTTAGCTGGTCGGTACATTTCTATTGGGCACGTATTTTTAGTGACATATCTTTCGTCGATATCTATCTCAGCCCTCACAAACAATGCATTAATGTAATCGACAATTTCTCAAAGCATACTTAACATGTTTGTTTGGTTTAAGACTTTGAATATCCCCTAAGTAGGTATTGATACCTACCACTTAGCCTCAAGAAGCGCCTTGGGAAATCCAACAGAGAGAAATAGAGCTTAGAGATCGCCAACCGTTATTTTCCCGAACCACCGTACATGTACCTTTTAATTCACCCAGCAAAACTGGAACGCACCCTTCCAAATTCATTGCAATGATTACATCTTAATCATGGGGGGGGGGTCAGCACCGGTTTTGGAAAAAAAAAGGCCTGACACTAGGTATGCCGCACTGGCACGGAAAATGCAAATAACCCTACTATCGAAGATACGAGCGTATGTTGGACGCGAAAACTACTCCACACCTCACCCTCATATTGAGTTTCAAATACATGCATGGCATCACTGTTATTATCATTTTGCTATTAAGTGTTTCATAAGTTGACGTCAGACGGCATTGCAATTTCGACAGTCTACCGGATCTTCGGAAGCCTGTAGTTAGTACGCATCCCATTCAACAGGTGGCTGCAGACGTCGGCTCTGATATTTCAGATGGCAGCACGATCGCTGTTGTTGCCCTGACACTGGCTCTCTCCTCCCGTCTACAGCAAGTCCGTGTTTTCTGGCACTCACGCGGTGCCGCTGCTGATGCCGCCCGTGAACTCCGAGTTCCTGGAGCTGGCGCAGCGCACCGGGGCCGGCGCCAAGCTGTTCTCCGAAGGAAAATCCAAGGAGCTCATCACTCCGCACGTAAGTTGATTGGGGATTCGATGACATTTAAAAAAAGTAATACCCCCTGTTTGGATTGACATTTGGAACCTAATTCCGTCTTATCCGTGCTACATTTCAGTCAAGCGTGCATGCCCCTGTGAATGTCGGCTGGTCTGAGGAGGGACCCAGCGTACTGGTGACGAGTGACGACTCGAGTTGACCGTTGAATTTACCCGGGACGGTGCCAGCGCATGTGTACGACGTGGGTTAACCGTTTTCCTCCGCGCAGGACGGCGCCAGCCTGGAGGTGACCATCTGGGACGGCACGTTCAGCAGCGAGGAGTGTCCGCCGATCCAGCGGTACGACTCGGTGCTGGCCGCCCTCCAGCCGCTGGACAAGTACAACAAACACAAGTCGCAGAAGGCCGGCCCGCCCGTGAACGCGGTCAGTGCGCCGGCCGACATCGACATGTATTGATGATCAGTATACGACTGTGTATTAGAGCACGCAAAAAGCTACGTAACGTCGCACTGACTAGTCTGATGTTGGCTTCTGACCTGACCGAACTTTACATATTCCTTATCCTTTTTGTCCCAGCAAAGTTGCAGCATGGCCATTGGCCACTGTCACCGTTCATGTTTAATTACTTTTTGTCCTTCCGACCCGTATTCCACGTGAATCATTAAGTATCCCACCATTTCTACCGGATAGATCTGGCTTTAGCCTTCACGCAGCGATCACTTTCGCAGTCTCCACTCTCCACCACATGTCTTTGTTTCACCATTAATAATATTCCCTTCCCATGCTACCTTCTGTGGATCCCCAGTTCATAAACGTCCTTCCCAAGTCCATGCTTGTCCCTCCCCAGACCATTTGCAACTGTCCTCGACTCTTCGCCCGGTCCATAAACCCGACCCCGAGGGTGACTGACCAATGGCTGTAAACCGTTCACCAGCTCTGTCAATTACCCTGGCTCGGATAGCGCCTCGGCGCCTCCCCTCCTGTGTTTATTGAAATAGTGTGTTCGTTGGTCTTTGATGACGGTGGATTCTGAGTCAGGACCGGGGAGTACTTCTATGACACGTGGCTCATAAACACGATATTATTCAACGAGCTGTATCTCAAATAACCGGAAATCTATGTTATACGAAATGTGATCACTGATGAAACTTCCAATTTGACCACAAGTTAGTCATTTGATTGGGGCCACGTTTCGCCATAGATTACGTATCCATCTGTTATAATAATCTCCCAACAGAAGTGATGAATTTAATGACGCATCACCTAGCGTCTGACATTGCCAACATATGTGCCGTCTTCGGCAGCTGGTCTTTGAGAACATGACGGAGAAGCAGCAGCAGGAGGGCGTCCACGGCGACGACTACATCTACGAGAAGCAGACCTTCGAGACGGCCATGGTGAAAAAGTTCAACACCCTGCTGGTGAGCGAACGGGATAGGGTTCTGATCGGACATCCTGTCCTGGTTCTGATCGGACATCCTGACCTGGTTCTGATCGGACATCCTGACCTGGTTCTGATCGGACATCCTGATCTGATTCTGACCGGATAGTCACGCGTTTCTCGGACCATATCCGATTGGTTACATATTTTGAATGCGTTTTTTCCTTAACAATAATCGTTCCCTTTGTTTGTTTATGGCGTGTGGGGCCAGAGTTTCAGTGATACGGGCTGGTATTTGGATTTTGGACTGATCGGATTCGGTCGTTCCAAAACAAATAACAAATTTCACGTCCAGTGGCTGTTCCGATATGACGCTTTGCCCTTGCCCACTTGACCATGCAGCTGTTCCGCACTCCAGTCTCAGCAGACACGGCCTGACGGAGGGTGTCACGTGCCCCCCCCCCCCCCTCCTCTATGAGTCACCGTCTGTCCTGTGTCAGTAGAGGGGGGGGGGGGGGGCGGAGGGGCTAGGACAGAGCGGTCACCACCTCGGCTGAGGTCATACTCTGATAACGCTGCAACCTCCCCTCCCCCATCAACCCCTGCGGCCCAGTGTGACGTGGGGAGTCTGTGTAGACTGCAGACACTAGGGCGGTGCTCTGGTCACCATCACATCACCAGAGCAGACAAATGCTGCTGACAATACGGGAGGGGTGCGTGTCAGACACTTTGAATTAGTTATTGGAGCGCCTCGCTGGTTACAATAATCGGAACTAAGCTGTGGTTACAAAGTCCCCGACCAGATTGTTCCGTCCATACTGGCTTATTCCTCCGCAATCTACATTAGGCGAAAGGACGAACGGTGCAGGACTGTTGCTGAAAAAGTAACGGCGTCTGAGCTGTAACACTCTCACACCACGCTAGGTGCACCGGGGCATATTTATCTGGTGCTTGGGGCCGGGTTGGGTCGGCATATCTCACCCAGCTGTTATGGCCAGAGCTGCATACCTCTGCCCAGTGTTCTGTGATCCGCCGCCTCCGGCGCCCGGCTGGGTCTGATCTGTTGTGTTTATTCGATATCGGTGACACAGTACAGTGTTACTGCAGCGCCGCATTGCCAGCCGGTGAGGGTGCTTACACAGCCAGTCCGAGACACTGTGCTGAGTGCAGTCCGCTGCGGCATGGTGAGTCAGCCGAGAGAACAGACTTTCCCGGGCTCCACCAGTGCGGCCTTTGAAACTGCTGGCCTGAGCGGCAGCCGGCAGACGTCAGTGCAGCAACTTCACTTATTAGTTCACACTCAAACGAAGCCACTCTTCACTTATTTGGGGATCGGTGGATAAAAGCGCCAAAGCCAGGTTATGGAACATGTTATTCATTACAAGTTCAAAAATCCTTTCAGGGCTCCGTGAATGTAACGATTGGAAACTGGACGCTTTATTCGAAGACACCCGAGAATCGTGTTTTTTCGATTCTCGCACATCGTATTTTGGTGAACTATTCCTACTATTGTGAACTATTCATCGTAGGGAAACGTTACGAATATAGCTTGCACTAGTGCGTGTGCGGTGCTAAAATGCTAACAAGAACCACCGAGAACAATTCCCACCTCGGTCGGCTATCGATTCGCAAGTCGCATTGTGTGTTCTGTGAGTTGTGTACGCTTTGTAGAGCTTTACCAATGACCATGGCCGGCTGGCTGAGCTGTTCGCCAACGATCGCACCTGCTTGTTCCCGCCAGTGACGCCCAGTGCTGCCAAAATGCTGCCATATCGGTGACGGATCGTTTGCCTGTATCAGCTCACTGTTGTCACAATTGCCCTGCAAACACGCTGGATAAACGGATCTAATCCCCCTCCAGAGGTCACACACTGCCGTGACCCTGCTACCTTTCTTTAGTCACTAACTCGTCACTCTCTTTACGGCAGAACAAAGCCTTGGTGTCCAGCGGAGAGAAGAAGATCCAGGGCATCCCAGAGGAGTAGAGGCCGCTACCTGTCTCCCTGACGTGACCCGGCGATCACCCGACCGTGACCTTTGACCGGGCGGCGGCTCGGTCGGGTCGCTCGGGAGAGGACGGTGGAGGGCCCATGTTGGCCATGTTTGCTGCACAGCTGAGCTGCCACAGCGTCAGATGATTATTTAGCTGTCACTGCGTAAAATGATTTGGCCGACAGTGTGTCATGTGTGTCGGAATTGTTATGTTAGCGATTTAAGATTTTGGAAAGCAAGCACACACAGCACATCAGCTTCGTGTGCCATTGTCTTTAAGAAAGGTTTGTGAAGTACGGTGGAGCTCAGCTCTATTTTCTTAGAGTGCATTTTCAGCAAGGTGGGGCAGGGGAGGAAAAGATCATGGCCACTATATATAATAGTTAATTTCGGTGAGGGATGCGAATCAGGGCAAAGACCAGTTACATGTAGGCAGCCGAGGCCGTGTTTGTGTGAACGGGAGATACCGCGCTCACACAGTCAGTCTCACTCCGTCAGTGGCACATGATGTGACGTCGGTGTCACGTCATGTGACGTCGGCGTCACGTCGTGTGACGTCGGCGTCACATCGTGTGACGCACGACAAACACCGCTCAGTCACCGCAGTAAAGCATACAGCACACAGTCTTGGTCAGTGTTTGTCCGCCCAAATTCTAATTTACACAGCGTTACCTGATTCTGCGTGAATTTAGCAGCTGATTTGTGTCTGTGTGTCTTGGTTCACTAACAGTGAAAAGCCAGCACTGCTTTGATGAGCCGCGTAATAGATTGAAATGAAACGGTTATGTTGAAATGCTCGATATTTGGCTTTTCTTTCGCTGCCAAGTATTTTTGAACAGCCGTGTTGAAATGCTCAATATTTGACTTTTCTTTCGCAACCAAGTATTTTGTTTTGTTTTGATACTTTGACGCTGGTTGTTTAATATGTTGTAGTGAGTTTTTATTGATGTGATAATGTGATATATTATGCTCACTGTTGTGCTTATGCTGATCTCATTTTATCAAATACATGATATATTGTTCAAGCAGCCTGCAACATCATTTCGTGTATAGCCGATCTCATTGTTTTACGTCATTGTTCATATTGTTTTGTACTCTAGGACGCGCTCTCAAGACTACATGAGGGTTCCTACTGTTTACCACGTTCGGCAGGCACCCTCGTTTCTCCCTGCACGTGTCCTGAGTCTGTCACCCTCCCGTCTCACTGGCACCCCCTCCCACCCTTCAGCGCCCATCAGACGCGCCTCCCCCACTTCACTGTCTCGGACCGTGGCGCCGGCCGGCCGTCCCACTGTTTATTATTGTGTCTGACAGCCGCTGGCCGGGTGGTGTGGGGTTGAGCTTCTTATTGCAGCCCAGACCGGCCACCCCAGTGGTGTGGCGAGAACCAGGCGCCATGGACTGCCGTTAAGAGAGCCACTATCAGTCGACCGCTGCAGCTTTGTTTGTGGAATTTGTTTGCAGAAAATGTAATTGCAGGAATAGGACGGCAAGGCTGTCATCTGCTTTTTAGTCGCTTCGTCTGTCTGTAATGTGCAATGCGTCGAATCGTTCATAGATGTCACTAGTGTGGCGTGATGAGCGCCTGCGGAAGCCATCGGCACTCGGCACTCGGCTGATGCAGCTCAGCACCCCCGAACGGTTCGTTTTGGCTGGATCAATAGCCTCATCTCGGCCCGACCTAGCAGCGACCCAGGTGTTATAACGGCCAATTAGTGGAACTGAATCCATTCGGAAGAGTGAGTCAGTACAGGGCCGATGCAGGTCGGCCAGGATCGACCCACCTAGTGTAGCTAGTCGGCAGACAGCAGCGGCCAGCGGGTGGGACTCTACGGACGGATGATGGCTGTAACTGGTGGAGATTCTGGGACAGGAGTTACCTGGTGAGGAGTGGAATAAGTCCTCCGACGACTTACATGGGAGCGATTCCGATCAATGTAGGTAGAGTGCAGTGCTCGAGTGATCCCCTTTCGTCACGGCCAACCGATCGTGACCGCGGCTCGGTGACGTGACGTGGTGTAGAGTGCGAGCGGGGCGACCCCGTCCAGTGACGTCAGCAGAGCGTGACGGTGTGACGACACGCCGTTTACGGGGTGGGGAGGTACCCACCCATCCGCCCCCGCCCCGCACTCGGTCCCCCTCTCCACCCGGCCGGTGGGACGGACGGTAACAACCGACTGCGTCACGCGTCACGCCCACCCTGACGACCTCACTGGATCGTCACGGTTCGGCTCAGCTCTGGACAGAGTCGGTGTGCTCACTGCTCATTGTTCGGCCACTTAAAGGGAGATTATGACCTTTTTCCACAAAATCTGAGTTAGGACCATTTTCTGACAAAACACAACAAGTTATAATGTAAATTAAAACCATTTTGCTCAATTCGGTACCTTGCCGCAAATATCTCAACTTGAAGTCACGTTAGCGGGGAGCGCTGAAAATGACCGTTGAATAAGTACCTACTTACATCACTTTTTGGTACTTGCATGTAATTTTGTAAAATGAGCGTATTCATTACATTTGATCTTCATCACATCTAGTTAGTTAATGGTCGTCTATAGTGCCTTCAAAAGATATTCATGGTTTGGGGGTGGTTTATGTCTAAATTTACGCAACTATTTTTCCTGTTCATCATCTGTCGCCATATGCTGCTATTTTAGTAGCAACGACTCAATTTTGAATCGGTCCCGCCGACTGCAGAATAAAAGAAGATAGATACAACACTTTTGCGGCATCACTGAAAAACTTATGCAGTACTGTTATCAAAATTCTCATAACACCGTTCGACAAACCTGAAGTCTTTTTGAAATAAATACCTATGCTTGTATTTTTCGCTTCAGGCTCTGAGGCCAAAATAATGAATTTCGTAGTCGCAATCGCAAGATTTGGCTGCGTTTCTGGCGCACGTCGTTCATTTGTGGCGCAAAGTAATACTTGGAAACAAAGAAGAGTAGGCACTATGTACCCCCGAATTAGAATCTAATTAATTCTAAACCGAATTAACTCTAATTCAAATTAGAATCCTTACAACCAAGCAACGACAAGGCGATAACATAAACAAAAACCCAAGCGTCGCTGTTTGAAACAAAAGCGCCATATACTGCGACTTTTTATAGAGAAGGACAACGCATTTCGGTGGGTGTTACAAGTACTGCAAGTACTGCTTCTTTTTTGCAAAAATAAAAACCTTTTTCACATACGAAAATGTGCTAGGAAATTTTCGTATTTTATAGAAACTACAGTAGAAATAGTATAGATGTCGAGTAATTTTTATTTAAGAAAAAAGAAAGCTCATTATCTCCCTTTAATGTTCCGTTTGTTTGTTAATTTAATTTGGTCGTTCTACCCTTCGCCACTGCTAAAATCGGAGCGGTGGAAACATAGAAATGGGCAAAATTCATATTTGACAAGTGCTCTGCGGCCTCTGTCACGGCCTAGTCACGGCTATAAAATCATATAAACCGTAGATATTGCGTGCTCTTTCGGCAATCTGATTGGTTGGAGGCCATAATGATATAATCAGCTGACGCAATATTTCATTTTATTTGACCATCCTTGAAGTTGCGAAAAGTTGAAGCTGATATCCGGCTTGTGACGACGTGCGGCGTGCGCGACGAGATTAAAATTGTTATATTTTAGAGTTCCTCGGGTTGTAAGTATTTATGCGTACTTGCATTTTTCATTGAGTCCTGGGCTACTCCAGAAGTGCAATAAATACCGGCCGTGCAGACTGGAGAACGAGTTCGACATTTTAATTTTACCCAGTTTGAGTTGCTGTCGAAATCATCGGAAAGGTAGGTGAATGTTTTTATCTGTCTTGTCCCCCGACAGAATGACTGTTTTCGTGTGCATGCATGCTGTTCCAGACATAATTCATCTGAACCGCCCCGGCATGGAGGTTTGACGAACAGTTTCAGGACAATCCCTTGCTGTCCCTTGCTCATTGCTGCCCATTCCGCGGTGCCAGCTTTGAGCCTGCTGCTTGACCCTGACCTTGACCAGCCATCTACTACCTAGCCACTGGGTAGTAGATGGCAATTGGCAGTGACTGTGGTTGCTGCCAGCGGTTAGTGGTAATTATTGGATTCCCGAAGTGCAACGCCAATGCATGGCGTGAGCGTGCCGCGTAAGGTTGAGTTGCCGGCAGCGGGGTGATGACCTTACGGTCGGTGCCTCAGGGCCGGAAGTCGCCATCCTATCAACATCCGACCGTTCCGTGCAGTTTCCGGTGGGGCCACGCGACCGCGCTGAATAGTGTGGTGGCTGTGGAGGGACCCGTTATTAGGTACTGAGAACCTGAGGAGCGCGGAAACCCATTTCATTTGAAACGCCGATATTTGAATATCGGCCAGGCCAGGGACGCCAGATCGTTGTTCTATGCTGCCAGCTTACAAGCATTGCCTTTGGTCCTTCCAGTCTCAGTTTGACCTTGGGTCTGTTCCAGTCGCACTTCCAAAACCTCTAAAACTCCTCAAAGATTGCTTCCCTGGCAGCTCTAGCCCCTACAAAGCAAGGAGGGCTCTGCTCTAGACTTCTATTTTGCTCTTGGAGGAGTTTAGAGGTGTTAGGGAGTGCGACTGGAACAGACTCTATGTTATCCAGTTCTCCCCAAGGCTCTATAGGTCTCCCCCAGTCTCTCGTTTGACTAACTGGCATGCTCCACTGCAGCAGGGCCGGCGGCGGGTCAGAGCCCAGAGTGAGAGGGCAGCGCGGCGCGGTGACTCGTGCGGGGGAACTCTGTCGCCGGTCGGGTCGCCTCGGTGACGGTTGTCAGATAGTGCCGCCAGCTGACACGAGCCAGGGCTGCCGTTGCCCCAGCTCAGCGCAGTCCCCTTCCCACCCCATGTGACCGTGCGTCGCTTCGCCAGCAATTACAAGTTAACCCAGATCACCGATTTATAGCATTTACAGTCATTAGGGGTGTTTCGGTCGGGTCCGTTTGATACCGTGTCGAGTTTGGCGTCTCCGGCGATAGTTTATCGATGGTGACGGGCGGCAGATGCTGCTCGCAGTGGGTTTTGGAGCTGTTCAGATACGACTGGCGCCAGCGATTCCGTGTCGCACGTCGCAAACACGCTTCAGAACTTGAATCGCTGCATACAGTGATTGAGTTGCCACACTGCGCCGCTCTGGTGTAATGTTCATTGTACTGTACCTACACCGTTCAGTGTTCACTCATTTCGGGCTGATGGGTGCATCGTTGCAGGGAGAGCTAGCTAAATGATAAACTAAGTTACAATAAGATCCCAACTTTATTCTCTCGGTCACCATGCACTCTGCCCCGGCCACAGGTCAGGGTCGACAGTCGACTGGTGCTCGTCGTGGCGCAGTGAATTCACGGTATCGGTATTCCGACTAACGAGGCCCGCATTCCATCAACTGGAGCGTCAGAGGCCAATTTGCCGGGTCAATTTGCGTGTGCTCAGCGGCGCGGCAGCGCTCGCCGCTGTTGTTCGTTGTCGCTGAAGCGAAAGCGAACCAGTGCCAAGGTCGGTTCGGAGGGCGGTGCTGGCGGGGACGCGGCGGGGCTGGGCGGGCGCGGCGGTCCGGTCTTCCGCCGGATGTCAGCTGCTCAGTGGGGTAGATATGTCGCTCTACCGGACTGGGCAGTGGGCATGGAGGGTCGTCGTATCTGGACGGAGGCATGGGATGGACCCGCTGCTAGGGCTGAGATGACTGACCTGAGCAGAGAGCACTGCGACAGACTCGGTGTCAACTGCCGACCATGCTGCTCTGCCGTACCCCTAGGTGTCATTGAGTGACGATTAGCGCTCACTTTTGGGCGACAGCGCAGTGTGCAAGCCCATAGGTTTGAAATTGGCATCAGTAGGTATTGTTTTCAGTAACAAATTGCTTAATTTCCTGTTTTGTATTCTCGAAACAGTTGGCTTTGAACCTATGAAATGCAGGTATACAAAAATCATAACTCACGATGCGTTTCACCTTCGTCACCGGCTGCTCTATGTTAACCGGATGCCGCTGTAAGCTACAGATGTAACTGACCGGCGTATACCATGTTCGGTGTATAATCGGGCTGAATCAGTGGTCGCCCACCGCACTGGCGAGGGACAGGAAGTACACTCCTTCCTGCCGCCGGGGCTGGTCACAGCGACATTCCTGGACGCCCCCCCCCCCCCCCCCCAGCTAGCCGGTCGTCCCGCTGATGGTCACAAAAACCACATTGATCATTGATGTGGTGTGGTTGCCTGGTGCGCGTGCAATGGCGATGTACTCGTATGCATGTTTGGTGCGCAGTCGCATCTCATTTGGGCAGGCCGGTTCTCAGGAATGTCATTTCAGGTTCAGCTGACGCTGGTCGCGCCGAGTCGGGTGCGTCTTTGTAGGCATGCACATTGCACAGGTACTTTGTCCTTGCTTCGGAATTCAATTATATCTCAAGGTGTTTTTTTTCTTTATTAGCTCATTGAAGTTTTGTGATGTCCGGTTCGTTCCCGCGATAGTACGCTGGGCCCGGTTCTAGCCGATCATACTGGGGTGTTTTATTCATCGGACCATGACAACCGTCGACACGTTTTTCTGCTGTAGCTCACGACCGTTTGCTAACCGTTCTGACAGCTCGTGACTTCATCGAGTCCCGCCGCTGTCGGGCGCGTGCACTGGTCCCTTCACGAGTGGGGTGTATGTGTGGCACACGGAGCACGCTGGGTGCGCCCTGCCCGCCTGCTGACGATGGCTGCCGTGGCCTGTGAGCTCATTAGTCACAGCTCTGGCCACACTCACGACACAGCTGTAAACAGGCTGTGTATTATGCACTCAGGTTGTCTGCACTGTGCAGAGTGCAACACTGTTGTTAGTAAAATTGAGTCTGTCAATGTCAGCGATGTTTGGCATTGATTTCTCACCATGGCAAGGCTTTGTTCTCGGCTCAGCAACGCTAAATACCATAACGCGATGGAAGTAGGTACATATATCGTGGTGCATGATTGCCTAGGAGCCACCGCACCAGCTCGAAGTGGGATTAGTGGAACGGTCCCAGCGGTTTGGAGTGCGATGGGCGGATCCGTTACAGCCGTTCGGGCCATGGAGAGATAGGCTGTCTGAACGGTATGCTCTGGCCAAACACAGTCGGAGCGCCCGTCAAACATTGCCCGCTTTCCACACGTCTCGGTGGTTGGGTTTAGTAGTAATCTTCGCGGTCGGCTCTCGTGCACTGCCATAGGCTTGTTTCGCGTCTGCACTAGACCACACACGGTGACTGGACGAAGAAACTGTCAGGCGTGTCGGTCTGTCTCCGGTCTCATTACACCATGCATCTCCAAAGTTCCGTTTATTTTGGCCCTTGCCTCGCTTCTAGCCATGCAAGGTGAACGGCACTATCAGGAGATGATTTCAAACTCGTAACTCAAACTGATAGTTTGCTATTCGTATAAGCTGTATTTCGTGATTGGTGGATCAATTCGTGTCGCGTAACTTGTAATGTGCAATCCATAAGTTCTTCCTCATTATTCGTGACTGGTTGCTCATACGTCGTGACCCGTGGCACGCGAATCGTGACGGTGAGTCGTCGTTTAGAGGTGCGGTTCGTTCTGCAACGCAGGCAGCACCGACCTATTGATGATCGTTTCCCGGAGCACCGTTCCCTCACGGCCAGTGATTCCCCAGCAACTGGCGGGGAACGCTTCTCTTCTGTCTCCTCTCGATCGTGAACGAATGCGCTCCGCGTGACGATTGCCGGAACTCTGTTACCGCACCTTCTCCATGCAGTATCGGTGTCTGGCTGTTGAATGTTGATGGATGGGTGATGGGCTGATACCAGTCTGAACACATCATCTTGCGGATACAGCTCCTCTCGGCTGTGAAGCCTTCCTTATAGGTTGTCAGCGCCCGCGCTCGACTCGGAGGGTGCTTCTCCCAATTTCTAGTACCAATTAGTTCCAAATAATGCTGAACTCAATGGGCAGTGCCAATTGCAGTTTCAAATCAGTCCCAAATGATACCAAATGCATAGCCGCGCGTGTTAACATTTGGAACTATTCGGGCCGCATTTGGGACTCATTGGTACTCGATTGGGACTGCCGGCCAGCGGCGGATCCAGCGGGCGGCGGGGGAAGCTGATTGGTTGTCTTTGCCCCGTTTCGCCGGCCGGCCACAGGGTGCGCTAGCGTCGACTGCGGGCGGCGGCGGGCGGGCGTCCGCGCTGACAGAACGTATTAAAGGGACCCTCCCACCTTCAAAAAAGTTAATGAATTGGCATGAAAGTGATGTCGCTCGGTTCAGAAAGAGCAAAAACGAATATCTACCAAATTTCATCGAAAAATATTATCCGGTTTTCAAGATATTAGACTTTTACTTTTGTTTACTTTTTGGGATCTCCGCTGTTCCTAGCGACTTTATTTGAAAGTGCGGCATTTGTTGCGCGCAAAGCAGCATATACCACCGCGTGCTACCAAACGTTTTAGTAAAAGATTTAAAATCGTTGGATCTCCGCTGACGTCACAAATTCTAAGGGGGCATACCAATGCATTAGCCCCTTAGAATCCGAAAACTGCAAGTTTGAAATTCGATATCTCCGAATTAAAGCATTTTTCGATGTTGTGAGTGTCCAAACCGGTATTTTCAGGCCATGGCCACCAATTTGGCTATCTCAACTCAAATCTAATGTTAAGGTGGGAGGGTCCCTTTAAAATGACAACATAAAAATGTTTTATCTTACATATCTCCCCTCACATTAGTCGCATAGATCTGTTCTTGGATTCAATCGAAGGCGCTTTCAACAAGCTATGTTGCTATGCCATGTTTATGCCAGGATATAGTCATTCAATGAAGTTATTGGTGTTTGAAGCCGTTTATCTGTCATATTATTTCGCATTTTGCTACGTTAATTGTTGCCACTTCTTTATCAGCTCTATCTACCGAAACGCCATGGCCCATGTTGCTATGCATCCTTTTTGCTAGGATATAATAATTTAATGAAGTTATTGCCTATTGCTGCTTGAAGCCGTTTGTTTATCCTATTATTTCGCAGCATGCTTCGTTAATTGCTGCCTTCTCTTTATTCCTAAGGCTGGTATCATTTTGACCCTCGCACTTGATCCCCGGTATGATGGTGACCTCATGATGGCGAGGTCAGGAGTCTGAAATGACCTCACGTGACCCTCAGGAAAAATATGTCCATCATGAATCATAAAGCAAAAAATATGTGCAGGTTGCTAAGCTTCTAGCCTCTGGCGACACATACCACGCCAGGGCGCGTTTCAGTCGGGTGAATGGCGATGTACCGAAACATTACACTCGTTCTTGATTAAAAACACAGCCGCGTGAACATCACTCCCTGATCAAGACACAGTCACGGTGGGGTGCTGGTTGATCCAGCGAAACAGTTCAGTCACACAGCCCACGTTTAGAAGGGTACGGGACGATCTATCCAAACATTACAGTATTGCTGAGCGAAAAAAAAAATATTGATATCAGGTAAACAAAATAAACACGTGAAAACAGTCACAGGTAATCGGGTATACCAATGTGCTCATATTGTATCCGTGTTATGTTTCATTTACGCATTTGTTTTTTATGTGCACTGACGCTTCGCAGTGAAAATTTGTTTGCCTTTTCGATTTTGCCGGCCCACCCAGTAGTGACATTTTCCCCTGACTGGGGGGGGGGGGGGGGGGCGGGGGGCAGGCCGGTGACTGCGGGGGTTTGGCCCCCCAGTTAACATGTTAGACGAGGTCCTGACTCCTGATATAGGCCCGCCCCTCAGTAGCCGGGGAGGGCTCTCAGTGGCCAACAAAGACCGTCAGAAGCCAGCGCTGAATGTAAGGGCCTAAAGTCAGTTAACAAACCAGTCATCGGGAAACATACTTTTTTTGGACGGGTTTGTGATTCGAGGAGCGCTTGCAATTTGCATTTTGTATGCGATTTGGGGATGATGGGGATGTAGAGTCCACAGCAGAAGTAATGTGTGGTTTCAGTCATGGGTAAGTTCTGCTTCTGAAGCCTAGGAACGATTAGCCAGACTGCAGCGAGACTTTAAATGTAGCTTACATGTATCTTCACCCTTGCAGCTGCAACTTTATCTATTGACGTCTTCTTTTCAATCAGTCCGCATTTAAAAATCGTCGGTCAAAGCCATCCGTTGAGATTGGTAAAACCACACATTACTTTAGCGGTGAGCTGTACCGCTAAAGTAATTACCAGATTATTCCAGATATTCACTATTATACCAGATATTCCAAATGGCCTACCGCGGCCGGAACCCGATCTAAAATACCACGGTTTGCACATACATCCGTGAAAATAGAAAACCAAGCCGTACAAGCCCTCAGGATGACCAGAATTCACGAAACGACGTCAGCATTGTCGCTGGAAGCTTGCCAAAGAGCACCAAATCTGATCTTTGAAGTCTTTTCATCCGTTAAAACGGCAAAACAACCGCGTGGGGACTGCTGATGCATCCGATGTCCCGCCCGTTCTAACCTTCCAGCATCCGGCAAAGGTGCAAATCAGCGGGCAATGAGGCTCCGGATGGTGGCAGCATTTCATATGGTGCCCCGAAAAATCACCAAAAATAAGGCACGCATGCAACCAGTGGAACATCCTCTCAGACGAGCGTCCCCGTCTAATCCACTGATGGGGCCAAAGTGGGGAGATTATTAAGCGCACTATCGTGCCCGACGCAAAGGAAATCTTTCTTCATGTTTGCTGATGAAGTCCTTCCTCATACGGCAAAAAGGCGCAAGATCGGCGCTGTGAGAACCTATCCTTACTCTGGACGTATACAATAGCTGACCTGGGAATAGCTCAGACCTTAATCCCATCAAAACTCTCTGGGTGACTCTTCACGAGAACATCAAAGGGCTGCTAGGAGCCACCAAGATCGTTTGCCTCACCAGACAGCTCCAGAAGGCGTGGGCTAAGCTTAAACCTCGCATGTGTGCGGCGTTTGCCAGCTTCTAATGTGTCGGTTGAACCCCCTTGCCGTTTCGCCCCTGAATGAGCTAGAGCTTCTCAGAAAAAACAAGCGTGTTGCGCGTGACGAGAGGAAGCCGATGATACCCAATTTTAAGGTCCTAGGTCATTGGTTGACCTTCCAGGTCAGGTCAATGACCCAACAGTCGGGAAAATCGGGACCTGTTAGAAAGCCGTAGTGTTGCTGCTAAGGGGTTTTTCGGGGTGCTGATCACGAATATCGACTATCGTGTTAGTTTTGATCACAGATGATGTCTTTAAGCATTTAGACCAGGTTGGGTCAGGTCAGGTCAGGTCAACCAGTAGGGGTCGTGACGGGTATTCGTAGTACATGTTAACCGCCTCTGACAGCTTCGTAACATGTTACGAAGACACCAAAACTACTTCGTAAATGTTCAAATGGCTTCTAAATTCGAAATCAGCTCCAAAACTAGCCTATAAACATGTAAAACTCGAAAAAGTGAGCCGAGGTCACCAAAGGTCAGTGACCTGACCTGACCTTCAGGTGACCTTGACATCCACCCTGATGCATGGGAGCAACATAAAATCACATGTTTGAAGGTTTGAAACCACGAAAAGCTTGCAAACGCGCGGCTAATGCGAGCCGACATACGCCGAATCGCGATTCCGGCCAAACATGGCCTCGAGAAATAGGTCACAGGTCAAAGGTCACCTGGGTCAGGGTCATTAAATTTTCAGAGTAGGTGTAACATTGATCGACTCGAGGGCACTGAAAGTTTCATCGCGATCGGCCGCTTTTTGCGCGAGTTATTCGCGAAAAACAATGGGCATCCGACCCCCTCCCCCCTTACACATGCGAGGGTTAAGCCAGCAGTGTTTCACATCCTGATGTCAATCATGCCAGAACGCCTTCTGCAGTGTATATCCCCTAAAAAGGATGCCTATATGAACAGATTAAATGTTTATGTATGTTATCACCTCTTTTCATTGCTATTGCTAAAAAACGAAAAAAGCATGTGTCCAGCTGAAACACGCCCTGGTGTGCTAGGTATGTGTCGGTTGAGGTCAGTAGCTTAGCAATACACAGGCTTGTTGTTTTATGATTGCCATATTTTTCCTAAAGGTCACGTGAGGTCATGTCGGACTTGTGACCTCGCCATCATGAGGACGCCATCATACCAGGAACCAGGTGCGAGGGTCACGATGATACCAGTAGTAGGTAGAAAACCGATGGATAGGGCTGAAGCTGTTAACCCTCGCCCGCACATGCCATTTTCCCATCCTAGAACGCACATGGGGGGGGGGGGGTGGTTGCCACCCCCCCGCGCCATTTCGTTCCTGTTGGAGATAGAGCTTAGCAGTAAAGACCAAAAAGATTCTTTGGGAAGAGACGAATCCAATGGTACCCAGTTTTACCTTCTCAGGTCAGTCATTGACCTTCCAGGTCAGGTCAAACTAAAAAATATTGCTGTTTTGGGTCACCGTTGGATATCAAGTGCGCTGCTTATCAAATGCCGATGACGATGCTGTTTTCTGGTGCCAAGCCAGCTAGAACCTCTTTGTCACACTACCCGACCAGAATTTTGCTGCTGAGGTCATTTCAGGTCAAGTTAGGTCAAGGTCAATTATATGTGTTTGTATGTCTGTGTGTGTCTGTGTGTATACTGATGTGTGCACCGATTGTTTTCGGTCCATATTACATGAAATCATGATCTGAGAAGCTTTTACCAAAAATGCAGTCAAAAAACTTCACAAAAAGTAAATTCAGCTTGCCTAAAACGCAATTATCTTAGATGACCTAGGTTGACCTTGACCCTGACCTTGACCCCTGTACGTCGTCGAACAACATGTTCCATGATAGGTGGGAGGTAAGACTGGCAAAAAAGGCCGAAATCAGGGTGTCAAAAGCTCACAAGGCCCATGGCAAGCGCAAGATGTTGAGGATTGGCCATTTGGGTCATGACATGACCTGAAAAACAAGGTCATATCTCCGAAACCAAAAATCACAGAAACTTGAAATTTTCAGTGGACATCAAGAAAGGATAGAGGAGCAGCTATACGAAAAATCAGCCTTCTAGCTTTAAAAATGTTGAGTGCAGAGCAGAAAGACTACCTGGGGGGGGGGGGGGGTGGCAACCACCCCCCCCCATGTGCGGGCGAGGGTTAATGGTGATTCAGGCAATGTGCGCATCGGCCACTCGCTGATTGATCATCCGTCGCGGTCGCCTGCCTGCTGGCCGGCCCGAGCCGACTCGCCGCCCGTGTCGCAGTGCCTGGCGACGCGTCTGCGACGGCGGGCGCCGGTGGCGCCGGCTGGCGATCGGTCGGCAAAGTGCCGGGCTAAGTCGGCGAATCAAGCTCACTCTCTTCGCCCTAGCTCCGCCCCCTTTATCCCCCTCGACAGAGAAGCTTATGCCCCAGCTTCCGCGCTCGACTCGGAGGGTGCTTCTCCCAATTTCTAGTACCAATTAGTTCCAAATAATGCTGAACTCAATGGGCAGTGCCAATTGCAGTTTCAAATCAGTCCCAAATGATACCAAATGCATAGCCGCGCGTGTTAACATTTGGAACTATTCGGGCCGCATTTGGGACTCATTGGTACTCGATTGGGACTGCCGGCCAGCGGCGGATCCAGCGGGCGGCGGGGGAAGCTGATTGGTTGTCTTTGCCCCGTTTCGCCGGCCGGCCACAGGGTGCGCTAGCGTCGACTGCGGGCGGCGGCGGGCGGGCGTCCGCGCTGACAGAACGTATTAAAGGGACCCTCCCACCTTCAAAAAAGTTAATGAATTGGCATGAAAGTGATGTCGCTCGGTTCAGAAAGAGCAAAAACGAATATCTACCAAATTTCATCGAAAAATATTATCCGGTTTTCAAGATATTAGACTTTTACTTTTGTTTACTTTTTGGGATCTCCGCTGTTCCTAGCGACTTTATTTGAAAGTGCGGCATTTGTTGCGCGCAAAGCAGCATATACCACCGCGTGCTACCAAACGTTTTAGTAAAAGATTTAAAATCGTTGGATCTCCGCTGACGTCACAAATTCTAAGGGGGCATACCAATGCATTAGCCCCTTAGAATCCGAAAACTGCAAGTTTGAAATTCGATATCTCCGAATTAAAGCATTTTTCGATGTTGTGAGTGTCCAAACCGGTATTTTCAGGCCATGGCCACCAATTTGGCTATCTCAACTCAAATCTAATGTTAAGGTGGGAGGGTCCCTTTAAAATGACAACATAAAAATGTTTTATCTTACATATCTCCCCTCACATTAGTCGCATAGATCTGTTCTTGGATTCAATCGAAGGCGCTTTCAACAAGCTATGTTGCTATGCCATGTTTATGCCAGGATATAGTCATTCAATGAAGTTATTGGTGTTTGAAGCCGTTTATCTGTCATATTATTTCGCATTTTGCTACGTTAATTGTTGCCACTTCTTTATCAGCTCTATCTACCGAAACGCCATGGCCCATGTTGCTATGCATCCTTTTTGCTAGGATATAATAATTTAATGAAGTTATTGCCTATTGCTGCTTGAAGCCGTTTGTTTATCCTATTATTTCGCAGCATGCTTCGTTAATTGCTGCCTTCTCTTTATTCCTAAGGCTGGTATCATTTTGACCCTCGCACTTGATCCCCGGTATGATGGTGACCTCATGATGGCGAGGTCAGGAGTCTGAAATGACCTCACGTGACCCTCAGGAAAAATATGTCCATCATGAATCATAAAGCAAAAAATATGTGCAGGTTGCTAAGCTTCTAGCCTCTGGCGACACATACCACGCCAGGGCGCGTTTCAGTCGGGTGAATGGCGATGTACCGAAACATTACACTCGTTCTTGATTAAAAACACAGCCGCGTGAACATCACTCCCTGATCAAGACACAGTCACGGTGGGGTGCTGGTTGATCCAGCGAAACAGTTCAGTCACACAGCCCACGTTTAGAAGGGTACGGGACGATCTATCCAAACATTACAGTATTGCTGAGCGAAAAAAAAAATATTGATATCAGGTAAACAAAATAAACACGTGAAAACAGTCACAGGTAATCGGGTATACCAATGTGCTCATATTGTATCCGTGTTATGTTTCATTTACGCATTTGTTTTTTATGTGCACTGACGCTTCGCAGTGAAAATTTGTTTGCCTTTTCGATTTTGCCGGCCCACCCAGTAGTGACATTTTCCCCTGACTGGGGGGGGGGGGGGGGCGGGGGGCAGGCCGGTGACTGCGGGGGTTTGGCCCCCCAGTTAACATGTTAGACGAGGTCCTGACTCCTGATATAGGCCCGCCCCTCAGTAGCCGGGGAGGGCTCTCAGTGGCCAACAAAGACCGTCAGAAGCCAGCGCTGAATGTAAGGGCCTAAAGTCAGTTAACAAACCAGTCATCGGGAAACATACTTTTTTTGGACGGGTTTGTGATTCGAGGAGCGCTTGCAATTTGCATTTTGTATGCGATTTGGGGATGATGGGGATGTAGAGTCCACAGCAGAAGTAATGTGTGGTTTCAGTCATGGGTAAGTTCTGCTTCTGAAGCCTAGGAACGATTAGCCAGACTGCAGCGAGACTTTAAATGTAGCTTACATGTATCTTCACCCTTGCAGCTGCAACTTTATCTATTGACGTCTTCTTTTCAATCAGTCCGCATTTAAAAATCGTCGGTCAAAGCCATCCGTTGAGATTGGTAAAACCACACATTACTTTAGCGGTGAGCTGTACCGCTAAAGTAATTACCAGATTATTCCAGATATTCACTATTATACCAGATATTCCAAATGGCCTACCGCGGCCGGAACCCGATCTAAAATACCACGGTTTGCACATACATCCGTGAAAATAGAAAACCAAGCCGTACAAGCCCTCAGGATGACCAGAATTCACGAAACGACGTCAGCATTGTCGCTGGAAGCTTGCCAAAGAGCACCAAATCTGATCTTTGAAGTCTTTTCATCCGTTAAAACGGCAAAACAACCGCGTGGGGACTGCTGATGCATCCGATGTCCCGCCCGTTCTAACCTTCCAGCATCCGGCAAAGGTGCAAATCAGCGGGCAATGAGGCTCCGGATGGTGGCAGCATTTCATATGGTGCCCCGAAAAATCACCAAAAATAAGGCACGCATGCAACCAGTGGAACATCCTCTCAGACGAGCGTCCCCGTCTAATCCACTGATGGGGCCAAAGTGGGGAGATTATTAAGCGCACTATCGTGCCCGACGCAAAGGAAATCTTTCTTCATGTTTGCTGATGAAGTCCTTCCTCATACGGCAAAAAGGCGCAAGATCGGCGCTGTGAGAACCTATCCTTACTCTGGACGTATACAATAGCTGACCTGGGAATAGCTCAGACCTTAATCCCATCAAAACTCTCTGGGTGACTCTTCACGAGAACATCAAAGGGCTGCTAGGAGCCACCAAGATCGTTTGCCTCACCAGACAGCTCCAGAAGGCGTGGGCTAAGCTTAAACCTCGCATGTGTGCGGCGTTTGCCAGCTTCTAATGTGTCGGTTGAACCCCCTTGCCGTTTCGCCCCTGAATGAGCTAGAGCTTCTCAGAAAAAACAAGCGTGTTGCGCGTGACGAGAGGAAGCCGATGATACCCAATTTTAAGGTCCTAGGTCATTGGTTGACCTTCCAGGTCAGGTCAATGACCCAACAGTCGGGAAAATCGGGACCTGTTAGAAAGCCGTAGTGTTGCTGCTAAGGGGTTTTTCGGGGTGCTGATCACGAATATCGACTATCGTGTTAGTTTTGATCACAGATGATGTCTTTAAGCATTTAGACCAGGTTGGGTCAGGTCAGGTCAGGTCAACCAGTAGGGGTCGTGACGGGTATTCGTAGTACATGTTAACCGCCTCTGACAGCTTCGTAACATGTTACGAAGACACCAAAACTACTTCGTAAATGTTCAAATGGCTTCTAAATTCGAAATCAGCTCCAAAACTAGCCTATAAACATGTAAAACTCGAAAAAGTGAGCCGAGGTCACCAAAGGTCAGTGACCTGACCTGACCTTCAGGTGACCTTGACATCCACCCTGATGCATGGGAGCAACATAAAATCACATGTTTGAAGGTTTGAAACCACGAAAAGCTTGCAAACGCGCGGCTAATGCGAGCCGACATACGCCGAATCGCGATTCCGGCCAAACATGGCCTCGAGAAATAGGTCACAGGTCAAAGGTCACCTGGGTCAGGGTCATTAAATTTTCAGAGTAGGTGTAACATTGATCGACTCGAGGGCACTGAAAGTTTCATCGCGATCGGCCGCTTTTTGCGCGAGTTATTCGCGAAAAACAATGGGCATCCGACCCCCTCCCCCCTTACACATGCGAGGGTTAAGCCAGCAGTGTTTCACATCCTGATGTCAATCATGCCAGAACGCCTTCTGCAGTGTATATCCCCTAAAAAGGATGCCTATATGAACAGATTAAATGTTTATGTATGTTATCACCTCTTTTCATTGCTATTGCTAAAAAACGAAAAAAGCATGTGTCCAGCTGAAACACGCCCTGGTGTGCTAGGTATGTGTCGGTTGAGGTCAGTAGCTTAGCAATACACAGGCTTGTTGTTTTATGATTGCCATATTTTTCCTAAAGGTCACGTGAGGTCATGTCGGACTTGTGACCTCGCCATCATGAGGACGCCATCATACCAGGAACCAGGTGCGAGGGTCACGATGATACCAGTAGTAGGTAGAAAACCGATGGATAGGGCTGAAGCTGTTAACCCTCGCCCGCACATGCCATTTTCCCATCCTAGAACGCACATGGGGGGGGGGGGGGGTGGTTGCCACCCCCCCGCGCCATTTCGTTCCTGTTGGAGATAGAGCTTAGCAGTAAAGACCAAAAAGATTCTTTGGGAAGAGACGAATCCAATGGTACCCAGTTTTACCTTCTCAGGTCAGTCATTGACCTTCCAGGTCAGGTCAAACTAAAAAATATTGCTGTTTTGGGTCACCGTTGGATATCAAGTGCGCTGCTTATCAAATGCCGATGACGATGCTGTTTTCTGGTGCCAAGCCAGCTAGAACCTCTTTGTCACACTACCCGACCAGAATTTTGCTGCTGAGGTCATTTCAGGTCAAGTTAGGTCAAGGTCAATTATATGTGTTTGTATGTCTGTGTGTGTCTGTGTGTATACTGATGTGTGCACCGATTGTTTTCGGTCCATATTACATGAAATCATGATCTGAGAAGCTTTTACCAAAAATGCAGTCAAAAAACTTCACAAAAAGTAAATTCAGCTTGCCTAAAACGCAATTATCTTAGATGACCTAGGTTGACCTTGACCCTGACCTTGACCCCTGTACGTCGTCGAACAACATGTTCCATGATAGGTGGGAGGTAAGACTGGCAAAAAAGGCCGAAATCAGGGTGTCAAAAGCTCACAAGGCCCATGGCAAGCGCAAGATGTTGAGGATTGGCCATTTGGGTCATGACATGACCTGAAAAACAAGGTCATATCTCCGAAACCAAAAATCACAGAAACTTGAAATTTTCAGTGGACATCAAGAAAGGATAGAGGAGCAGCTATACGAAAAATCAGCCTTCTAGCTTTAAAAATGTTGAGTGCAGAGCAGAAAGACTACCTGGGGGGGGGGGGTGGCAACCACCCCCCCCCCATGTGCGGGCGAGGGTTAATGGTGATTCAGGCAATGTGCGCATCGGCCACTCGCTGATTGATCATCCGTCGCGGTCGCCTGCCTGCTGGCCGGCCCGAGCCGACTCGCCGCCCGTGTCGCAGTGCCTGGCGACGCGTCTGCGACGGCGGGCGCCGGTGGCGCCGGCTGGCGATCGGTCGGCAAAGTGCCGGGCTAAGTCGGCGAATCAAGCTCACTCTCTTCGCCCTAGCTCCGCCCCCTTTATCCCCCTCGACAGAGAAGCTTATGCCCCAGCTTCCGCGCTCGACTCGGAGGGTGCTTCTCCCAATTTCTAGTACCAATTAGTTCCAAATAATGCTGAACTCAATGGGCAGTGCCAATTGCAGTTTCAAATCAGTCCCAAATGATACCAAATGCATAGCCGCGCGTGTTAACATTTGGAACTATTCGGGCCGCATTTGGGACTCATTGGTACTCGATTGGGACTGCCGGCCAGCGGCGGATCCAGCGGGCGGCGGGGGAAGCTGATTGGTTGTCTTTGCCCCGTTTCGCCGGCCGGCCACAGGGTGCGCTAGCGTCGACTGCGGGCGGCGGCGGGCGGGCGTCCGCGCTGACAGAACGTATTAAAGGGACCCTCCCACCTTCAAAAAAGTTAATGAATTGGCATGAAAGTGATGTCGCTCGGTTCAGAAAGAGCAAAAACGAATATCTACCAAATTTCATCGAAAAATATTATCCGGTTTTCAAGATATTAGACTTTTACTTTTGTTTACTTTTTGGGATCTCCGCTGTTCCTAGCGACTTTATTTGAAAGTGCGGCATTTGTTGCGCGCAAAGCAGCATATACCACCGCGTGCTACCAAACGTTTTAGTAAAAGATTTAAAATCGTTGGATCTCCGCTGACGTCACAAATTCTAAGGGGGCATACCAATGCATTAGCCCCTTAGAATCCGAAAACTGCAAGTTTGAAATTCGATATCTCCGAATTAAAGCATTTTTCGATGTTGTGAGTGTCCAAACCGGTATTTTCAGGCCATGGCCACCAATTTGGCTATCTCAACTCAAATCTAATGTTAAGGTGGGAGGGTCCCTTTAAAATGACAACATAAAAATGTTTTATCTTACATATCTCCCCTCACATTAGTCGCATAGATCTGTTCTTGGATTCAATCGAAGGCGCTTTCAACAAGCTATGTTGCTATGCCATGTTTATGCCAGGATATAGTCATTCAATGAAGTTATTGGTGTTTGAAGCCGTTTATCTGTCATATTATTTCGCATTTTGCTACGTTAATTGTTGCCACTTCTTTATCAGCTCTATCTACCGAAACGCCATGGCCCATGTTGCTATGCATCCTTTTTGCTAGGATATAATAATTTAATGAAGTTATTGCCTATTGCTGCTTGAAGCCGTTTGTTTATCCTATTATTTCGCAGCATGCTTCGTTAATTGCTGCCTTCTCTTTATTCCTAAGGCTGGTATCATTTTGACCCTCGCACTTGATCCCCGGTATGATGGTGACCTCATGATGGCGAGGTCAGGAGTCTGAAATGACCTCACGTGACCCTCAGGAAAAATATGTCCATCATGAATCATAAAGCAAAAAATATGTGCAGGTTGCTAAGCTTCTAGCCTCTGGCGACACATACCACGCCAGGGCGCGTTTCAGTCGGGTGAATGGCGATGTACCGAAACATTACACTCGTTCTTGATTAAAAACACAGCCGCGTGAACATCACTCCCTGATCAAGACACAGTCACGGTGGGGTGCTGGTTGATCCAGCGAAACAGTTCAGTCACACAGCCCACGTTTAGAAGGGTACGGGACGATCTATCCAAACATTACAGTATTGCTGAGCGAAAAAAAAAATATTGATATCAGGTAAACAAAATAAACACGTGAAAACAGTCACAGGTAATCGGGTATACCAATGTGCTCATATTGTATCCGTGTTATGTTTCATTTACGCATTTGTTTTTTATGTGCACTGACGCTTCGCAGTGAAAATTTGTTTGCCTTTTCGATTTTGCCGGCCCACCCAGTAGTGACATTTTCCCCTGACTGGGGGGGGGGGGGGGCGGGGGGCAGGCCGGTGACTGCGGGGGTTTGGCCCCCCAGTTAACATGTTAGACGAGGTCCTGACTCCTGATATAGGCCCGCCCCTCAGTAGCCGGGGAGGGCTCTCAGTGGCCAACAAAGACCGTCAGAAGCCAGCGCTGAATGTAAGGGCCTAAAGTCAGTTAACAAACCAGTCATCGGGAAACATACTTTTTTTGGACGGGTTTGTGATTCGAGGAGCGCTTGCAATTTGCATTTTGTATGCGATTTGGGGATGATGGGGATGTAGAGTCCACAGCAGAAGTAATGTGTGGTTTCAGTCATGGGTAAGTTCTGCTTCTGAAGCCTAGGAACGATTAGCCAGACTGCAGCGAGACTTTAAATGTAGCTTACATGTATCTTCACCCTTGCAGCTGCAACTTTATCTATTGACGTCTTCTTTTCAATCAGTCCGCATTTAAAAATCGTCGGTCAAAGCCATCCGTTGAGATTGGTAAAACCACACATTACTTTAGCGGTGAGCTGTACCGCTAAAGTAATTACCAGATTATTCCAGATATTCACTATTATACCAGATATTCCAAATGGCCTACCGCGGCCGGAACCCGATCTAAAATACCACGGTTTGCACATACATCCGTGAAAATAGAAAACCAAGCCGTACAAGCCCTCAGGATGACCAGAATTCACGAAACGACGTCAGCATTGTCGCTGGAAGCTTGCCAAAGAGCACCAAATCTGATCTTTGAAGTCTTTTCATCCGTTAAAACGGCAAAACAACCGCGTGGGGACTGCTGATGCATCCGATGTCCCGCCCGTTCTAACCTTCCAGCATCCGGCAAAGGTGCAAATCAGCGGGCAATGAGGCTCCGGATGGTGGCAGCATTTCATATGGTGCCCCGAAAAATCACCAAAAATAAGGCACGCATGCAACCAGTGGAACATCCTCTCAGACGAGCGTCCCCGTCTAATCCACTGATGGGGCCAAAGTGGGGAGATTATTAAGCGCACTATCGTGCCCGACGCAAAGGAAATCTTTCTTCATGTTTGCTGATGAAGTCCTTCCTCATACGGCAAAAAGGCGCAAGATCGGCGCTGTGAGAACCTATCCTTACTCTGGACGTATACAATAGCTGACCTGGGAATAGCTCAGACCTTAATCCCATCAAAACTCTCTGGGTGACTCTTCACGAGAACATCAAAGGGCTGCTAGGAGCCACCAAGATCGTTTGCCTCACCAGACAGCTCCAGAAGGCGTGGGCTAAGCTTAAACCTCGCATGTGTGCGGCGTTTGCCAGCTTCTAATGTGTCGGTTGAACCCCCTTGCCGTTTCGCCCCTGAATGAGCTAGAGCTTCTCAGAAAAAACAAGCGTGTTGCGCGTGACGAGAGGAAGCCGATGATACCCAATTTTAAGGTCCTAGGTCATTGGTTGACCTTCCAGGTCAGGTCAATGACCCAACAGTCGGGAAAATCGGGACCTGTTAGAAAGCCGTAGTGTTGCTGCTAAGGGGTTTTTCGGGGTGCTGATCACGAATATCGACTATCGTGTTAGTTTTGATCACAGATGATGTCTTTAAGCATTTAGACCAGGTTGGGTCAGGTCAGGTCAGGTCAACCAGTAGGGGTCGTGACGGGTATTCGTAGTACATGTTAACCGCCTCTGACAGCTTCGTAACATGTTACGAAGACACCAAAACTACTTCGTAAATGTTCAAATGGCTTCTAAATTCGAAATCAGCTCCAAAACTAGCCTATAAACATGTAAAACTCGAAAAAGTGAGCCGAGGTCACCAAAGGTCAGTGACCTGACCTGACCTTCAGGTGACCTTGACATCCACCCTGATGCATGGGAGCAACATAAAATCACATGTTTGAAGGTTTGAAACCACGAAAAGCTTGCAAACGCGCGGCTAATGCGAGCCGACATACGCCGAATCGCGATTCCGGCCAAACATGGCCTCGAGAAATAGGTCACAGGTCAAAGGTCACCTGGGTCAGGGTCATTAAATTTTCAGAGTAGGTGTAACATTGATCGACTCGAGGGCACTGAAAGTTTCATCGCGATCGGCCGCTTTTTGCGCGAGTTATTCGCGAAAAACAATGGGCATCCGACCCCCTCCCCCCTTACACATGCGAGGGTTAAGCCAGCAGTGTTTCACATCCTGATGTCAATCATGCCAGAACGCCTTCTGCAGTGTATATCCCCTAAAAAGGATGCCTATATGAACAGATTAAATGTTTATGTATGTTATCACCTCTTTTCATTGCTATTGCTAAAAAACGAAAAAAGCATGTGTCCAGCTGAAACACGCCCTGGTGTGCTAGGTATGTGTCGGTTGAGGTCAGTAGCTTAGCAATACACAGGCTTGTTGTTTTATGATTGCCATATTTTTCCTAAAGGTCACGTGAGGTCATGTCGGACTTGTGACCTCGCCATCATGAGGACGCCATCATACCAGGAACCAGGTGCGAGGGTCACGATGATACCAGTAGTAGGTAGAAAACCGATGGATAGGGCTGAAGCTGTTAACCCTCGCCCGCACATGCCATTTTCCCATCCTAGAACGCACATGGGGGGGGGGGGTGGTTGCCACCCCCCCGCGCCATTTCGTTCCTGTTGGAGATAGAGCTTAGCAGTAAAGACCAAAAAGATTCTTTGGGAAGAGACGAATCCAATGGTACCCAGTTTTACCTTCTCAGGTCAGTCATTGACCTTCCAGGTCAGGTCAAACTAAAAAATATTGCTGTTTTGGGTCACCGTTGGATATCAAGTGCGCTGCTTATCAAATGCCGATGACGATGCTGTTTTCTGGTGCCAAGCCAGCTAGAACCTCTTTGTCACACTACCCGACCAGAATTTTGCTGCTGAGGTCATTTCAGGTCAAGTTAGGTCAAGGTCAATTATATGTGTTTGTATGTCTGTGTGTGTCTGTGTGTATACTGATGTGTGCACCGATTGTTTTCGGTCCATATTACATGAAATCATGATCTGAGAAGCTTTTACCAAAAATGCAGTCAAAAAACTTCACAAAAAGTAAATTCAGCTTGCCTAAAACGCAATTATCTTAGATGACCTAGGTTGACCTTGACCCTGACCTTGACCCCTGTACGTCGTCGAACAACATGTTCCATGATAGGTGGGAGGTAAGACTGGCAAAAAAGGCCGAAATCAGGGTGTCAAAAGCTCACAAGGCCCATGGCAAGCGCAAGATGTTGAGGATTGGCCATTTGGGTCATGACATGACCTGAAAAACAAGGTCATATCTCCGAAACCAAAAATCACAGAAACTTGAAATTTTCAGTGGACATCAAGAAAGGATAGAGGAGCAGCTATACGAAAAATCAGCCTTCTAGCTTTAAAAATGTTGAGTGCAGAGCAGAAAGACTACCTGGGGGGGGGGTGGCAACCACCCCCCCCCCCATGTGCGGGCGAGGGTTAATGGTGATTCAGGCAATGTGCGCATCGGCCACTCGCTGATTGATCATCCGTCGCGGTCGCCTGCCTGCTGGCCGGCCCGAGCCGACTCGCCGCCCGTGTCGCAGTGCCTGGCGACGCGTCTGCGACGGCGGGCGCCGGTGGCGCCGGCTGGCGATCGGTCGGCAAAGTGCCGGGCTAAGTCGGCGAATCAAGCTCACTCTCTTCGCCCTAGCTCCGCCCCCTTTATCCCCCTCGACAGAGAAACTTATGCCCCAGCTTCCGCGCCAGACGGTTGGCTTCCTTCCCCATCGAGTCCCAATCTGCCGGACTTCTGTCTTCTGTCCAGAGTGCGAGCAGCTGTTGCTAGGGTGACGTCGCGCTGCGGGCTCTTGCAGCGTCGAGTATACGAGTAAACCTTCCACCGACGTCGGTATTTATGGGTGGTACTTGCTGGCGGCGCGCGACGGTCGGGGGGGGGGGGAGGGGAGGGCTCACCTCCACCACTGACCCAAACAGAGGAGGTCAGTGCCGCTGCGCGCGGGCTGCCGAAATGACCCGCTAATGACAACAGAGCCGGCGGACGGCCGCTCCCTGAGGTCTCTGATAACAGAGCCAGAGCGGTAGCCACTCCTTGCCACCCACGACGGTCTCCACAGCATGCCTACAGACAGTGGGAGGATAGTGGAGAGCAGTCGGGCGCCGTGCTCGGCTCTACTGTCGGCTGCAGACGCTATGTCATGCATGTGTTGTTTGGTCTGTGATGCTAATGTGTCGCTGCACTCGCGAGAAGGAGCAGGGTGCTTACCTTGATGGATAATCCTGCGGTCATATGTCATGGTCACTCGCTTTCCCAGTATATTTTACTACTTATCTTACGAATAAGCCATATCTTGATTGGTTCGCTAGTCCCCCCCCCCCATCAATAACTTCATGTCACACGATTCATTATTCTTTCTGAAGTTCGAATTTCGAACTCAAGTGTTTTGAAATCAATTTCACCGTAACTGCGCCATTCCAATTCGGTATCACTTCAATACTATAAGTTCCTTCACGAACCGGTCGCGGCGTTGTCCAGTGGGACCAGCAAAGGTGCTTTACGGCCCTTTGTGCGCTACGGTCACGGTCGGCGCGGGGTGACGCCCCGGGACTGCACGCCGGAACTGCGGCGGCGGCCGGGCCCACGGAGCCGGAACCGGCGGTCGGTGACGGCAGCACACCTCAGGTCCTCACCGGCAACACCGTGTGACCTCGGCCGCGGCCGTGAACCTGCCGCCTGCACGGCCGCCAGAGTGTGACACTCCGCCTCTTCGTCAGGACGCTCCGTTATGTCACGACGAAACCACATCCCAGGCGGGACAGGAACGAGCTCCCACGGCTGCCTCTCACGGATTCACTGTCGCCAATACAACAGACTCATGGTTTCTGGGATTTGCTGCGGTTCACCAAGTTTTTAAATACAAGACCGAATGGGAAAGAGTTGCAATCGGTGGTGGTGGCTAGCGATAGACTGAACCGCTCTGTTCCTAGGTGGTTTGATGTTTTTTTTTCGGGCCAATTACAGGCTTGACCTCATGGGAGATATGAAGGCAAGGCTCTGGAACAGTGATGTGCAAAAAGGTTTGCGTTTGCGTCCAGACCTCTAATCTCTGGGCTACAGAGCGTATAGTAAGCTGAGTCCAATCTGGCTTCCTCGGCCTCGGCGCAGAAAAATGAGCGTGAGATGATGCCTGACTAACACACGGTCGAAGATCGCTGGCGGTTCCCGTCCTTCACCATGGTCTAAACAAAGCCGATGCCCATCGTCTGTCGTGTGGCGAACGCTGTTGTTGCTGGCGCCAAGGTCGGGATTTTCTTCGGCGACCGGCGACAACCGTGGCCTCGCGACCCCGTGACCCGTGACCCGCGGTCGTGTGACCCGTGTCGTGACCCGTGACAGGAGGCAAGCGTCACCTCTGCGACTCCGACTCCCTTTGAATGGGCCAGGGTGATGTCACTCCAGCAAATGCCGGTTACCTCGCTTGAACAAGCTTATTTGATTGTTTAAATTCAAGCCTGCTCGTCATCAGGTCCGCTCTATAATTGGACTGAAGGGAATTCTGTTAGGTAATAACAGATGGTGGGCCTGACCACATGGGCGATATTAGATCTTTATAGGCAGTATTCTGATAGACGGCACAATGGAGACTGCCGCTTAGTTTGGTCGTGTTGTCAGTTGCGTCACCGCCTTGGTACGCCGTCCAGAACCGGTATGTGGAAATCAGCCCATGCTGTTTATGGCATGTATGCTTAAATACTCGTACTCGGGTCTTCAGTGTGTATGGAAATAGTCGGCGCCGTCAGAGCGACGACCAAGCTTTTTGCACTACTCGTATTTGGTCGGGAGAGTTTCGTTCACTTGGGTGTAGACTTGTAAGAGTTGTAGACCAGTGTTCGCCACGGGCCGGGCCAGCCCAACGGGCCATGGGCCGGGCTGGGCTACGGGCTGGGCCGGGCCCCCAAATATCATTAGTTAACGGGCTATGGACGGGCCGGGCCAAGAGCTTTGTGCACTATGGGTTTTGCGACTAATGTCAATTTAAGAAAATTTGGAAACTGATGCAAACAAAACCCACTGGGAAAATACAAAAACTAAACCAAATTTAAGGAATGTGAAAGAAAGCCTACTTGATATTGAATTTTGGGAATCTTGAGAATTATCCAATATCACATCATGTCACACATAGGAGGGTTTTCATAAAAATTCCGCAACCAAAAAGATCAGAGAATCTCTAGCATCATTAGTTTGTAATAAAAGTTAAAATGTAGTCATCAGAATAACTTACTTAGCACTACAACTCCAAAAACTAAGAAGCCACTCAACAATGATGGGCCACAGGGCTACATTAAGTTTAACACTTATATATGGCGATAGTGAGACAATTCCAACAGTCTTTTTTCCTTCACCGACGGTTTTTTAATGAACAGAACCTTAAAAGGATCCTCACAAAACACACTGTATGTAACGAGGAACTCTACAGAGTATTTCGCGATGAAAGCTTCTTTAAATTTCCATTAATTTGTCAAAATAAATCACAACAAACCAGCCCCTTCTCAACAAAATTTGCAATCATGGCGGCGGCCCTATGTTTATGTGGCGGCATCTAGGTAGTATACACAACAGTATATCAAATAAATACGTTTTTTAAGTAAGTATCAAGGTGAAAAACAAAATTAAACAAATAAAAAATAAAACTTTAATCACGAAGTCTGAAAACTCGAACGAAAAACAAAACAAAAACTTGATCATATATGTTTTATTATACAATTGGTCAAAATCGCTACCTGCCGCAGCTGCGACAATAAAGAAGTGTTCGCTCATTTTTGATTGATGATGATGATGCGTAAAAGTCGCAAAAGTACCCAATGACATTTCAAGCTTACCATGTTTTCTGCTTACGCTGCTAGCGATATCCATATCTTGAAAAGAGCCTAACATAAAATAGCAAGGAAAGTAGCAGATAGTTGTCCACAGAGATTTGGTTGACACGTGGGCATGAATTGAAAATAGATAAGATCAGTTTTGCTGATAAATGGATGGATTTTCTCTTTTTTTGGAAGACAGTGCTAAAGTTAGTGTCACCTATTTTGTATGCTTTCTCAGGCTTTTGATATTGCAGCATCTATGGAGTGAATTTAACAGCAAGGTCAATCCCAGACAGATTCATCAATTCCCATAAGTCAAGCTTTTTTTTTCTGCTGGTAAGTGCTGGGAAGTATAGAGTATGTGGCAAATACTTCCTTAGTATGCATTACACTGTAAAAAATGTTTACACACTTCGTGTTATGTGGGCAAATCTCACTAACAAAAGGTGTGTAAAGTTAACACGCATTTCTGAGATAAGTGTGTTTACCAGAACACGCAATACGATGATGGCGTGTTTTGAAACTCACCTGTCAGGTTTCTTACTCACTTTTGATTACACACGTATGCCTTGTTACCGTGTTTTAAAACTCTCTTAGAGCGCTGACTTACTATCAAAATGTGTGCAGAATAACTAAGAAAAACATGAAGTTAGTAGTGTGGGCAAATCTCACTAACCAAAGGTGAGTAAACTTAACACGTATTTCTCGGACAAGCGTGTTTTCCAATTACACACATATACCTTATTACCGTGTTTTTAAACTCGTTTAGATACTTTCACTTACTAACAAAATATGTGTCGAATAACACACCTTTTGTCTTCGATATTTAACTCCCACGTTGCACTTTTACACACATTATGTTTCTAAACTTGTCGACATTTTATTCAAAACATGTAAATTATCAGACATATAGATATTTGTTCACAATCGATGGCAACACAAATCGAATTCCTAAATCCAAACGTTTCGACAGCAGTGTGCCTTCGTCAGTGGCTAGATTAAAAATATATGTAATATAAAAAACAATCGCTATAAGTCGTTCACACACAAGACATACAAGATACAAGATACACATACAAGATTATACAAGACACAAGACTTATAGCGATTGTTTTTGATATTATATATATTTTTAATTTAGCCACTGACGAAGGCACACTGCTGTCGAAACGTCTGGATTTAGGAATTCGATTTGTGTTGCCATCGATTGTGAATAAATATCTATTCAAAACATGTTCGCGTCACAATCTGAGCCGCCATGTCACAAACGAATCTGAGACGCCATGCATCAAACGAACAACCGACTTGGATGCCTGGAGCGAATGACTATAGCATGGGTGTAACTTTGTATACTTTCGAGGTCCCATGTGGGACCCCAATGCGAACATTTGGGACCCCAATTGTCATTTTGGGACCCCAATAGTGGAGGCCCCCGAGACGCACCAGCTACTTTGCAAACGGAGGTCCGATGTTCATATAAAAGGTTCTCTGTTTAAATAGGAGGCCCCTTGGACAAATCGGAGGCCCTGTTGGACAAATAGGAGGCCCCCTGAACAAGTAGGAGGCCCCTGAACAAGTAGGAGGCCCCCCGGAAAACAGGAGGCCCCCTGGAGAAATAGGAGGCTCTCTGGACAAGCAGGAGGCTTCCTGGACAAATAGGAGGCCCTAGACAAATAAGAGGCCCCTAGACAAATAGTAAGCCCCATGGACAAATAGGAGGCCCTCTGTACAAAAAAGAAGCCCCCTGAACAAATAGGAGGCCCCATGGACAAGTAGGAGGCCCTCTGTACAAATAGGAGGCCCCCCTGTAAAAATAGGAGGCCCCCTGGACAAATAGGAGGTTCTAGATCTAGACAAACAGGAGGCCCCTTTCACAAAAGGAGGCCCCCTGGACAAATAGGAGGCCCCATGGACAAGTAGGAGGCCCTCTGTACAAATAGGAGGCCCCCTGCAAAAATAGGAGGCCCCCTGGACAAATAGAAGGTCCTAGACCTAGACAAACAGGAGGTCCCTTTCACAAAAGGAGGCCCTCTGGACAAATAGGAGGCCCTTTTCACAAAAGGAGGCCCCCTGGACAATTAGGAGGCCCCCTGAACAAGAAGGAGGCCCCCTGGATAAAGAGGAGGCCCCCTAAAAATAGGAGCCCTCTGGATAAATAGGAGGCCGCTTGGAAAATAAGCGGCTACTTTAACCAATAGGAGGCCCCCTGGACAAATAGGAGGCCCCTGAACACGTAGGAGGCACGCTGGACAAATAGGAGGCCTCTTGGGCAAAGAGGCCCCCTAGAAAAATAACAGGTCCCTTGGACAAATAGGAGGCCCCCTGGTCAAATAGGGGACCTCTTGAACAAATAGGAGGCTCCATGGACAAGTAGGAGCTAGAGGCCCTCTGTACGAATAGGAGGCCCCCTGGACAAATACAAGGCTCCCTTAAGAAAAAGGAGTCCCTTAAAAAAAGGAGGCCCCGGGACAAGTAGGAGACCCTTGGACAAATAGGAGACCCCTGCACAAATATGAGACCCCTAGTCGAATAAAAGACCCCTGGATAAATAGGAGGTTCCTGGACAAATAGGAGGCCCCTGAACACGTAGGAGGCCCCCTAGATAAAGAGGAAGCCCCCTGGAAAATAGAAGCCCCCTGGATAAATAGGGGACATTCTGGAGAAACAGGAGGCCTCCTGGACAAATAGGAGGCCCCATAGACGAATAGGAAGCCGCTTGGACAAATAGGAGGCGCCGTCAACCAATAGGAGGCCCCCTAGACAAACAGGAGGCCCTCTGTAACAGTAGGAGGCTCTCTGTACGTACAAGCGACCGACGCTCGACCTGTAGAAGTTTAGCTGTATGTACACTAGGAGGCTCTCTGTGCAAGTAGTCGAAGTAGGAGGCTCTCTGTACTGTACCTACAATTACAAATAAGAGGCCCCCTGGGCAACTTAGATGCAACACAAATCGGAGGTCACATATAAAAAAGCGGGACTCTGTTGGAATACCTGATTTAATAAATTATTTTTCTGATATTCAAATTACTTTAATAGGTAATCCTCGTCCGCACATGGGGGGGGGGGGCAGTGGTTGCCACACCCAACCCCCCCCGCCCTAGGTAGTTTTTTTCTGCTCTGCACTAAACATTTTGATTGCTAGAAGTCGGATGTTTCGTACAGCTGCTGCTCTATCCTTTTTTAGCGTCCGCTGAAAATTTCAAGTTTCTGTGGTTTTTGGTTTCGGAGATATGACGTTATTCTTCAGGTAGGGGAAGGGGGGGTAGCACCGCCATGTGGGAAACACCGCCATCCTCTCTATCGGCAAAACTCTGAATTGTAAATGCAAACACCCGCCATTTCGGTGTCCGAACGGAAACGGGACGCCGCGTGAGGTAGGTTTCGCTAAGATTTATTTGATTTTGAGATCGCAATTGCCCATTTTGTGAATTTCAAACCACCGTTGTAATCATTTGGCATGTTTGAGCAGCAAGTAAGTGGTCATTTTAAGTCAAAATGCCTTGATTTTTACGTTAACCCATTTATGCCCAGGAATTTTGACCATCATGAAAATCGACGAAATCAAAATATGTTATGCTCCTACCAGGGCCTTGTATGGAATCGAAAATAATTTTTGCCTGCAGCAAAAGTTTCTCGAGAAAAACGTAAAAAACATGCGTTGCGAAATCGCAACGAAGGGCACACCGGGCGCCATCAGCGTTGCGAAAACGCAACGACGGGCACATCAGACGGACATAAAGTACACTGAACTGCCGCATATGCCAATATATTTTGACAAAACGTCAATCAACTGTTGACAACTATTGCTTGAAAATGCGGAACCCACATCCGTCATGCTCTATAACCCGCCTAAGAGCCTCAGTGAGGAAGCATAACTTCATGATTCGCGAACGGGGAGATGGCAACACGGTCATTATCAACCATTTACGTTGTCCATTGCTGTTCATTTAAAGTTGTGGTCGACACGTATCCAGGGTGATGCTTCCTTTTTGGAAGCTAGACAGATCCATTACCTCCACCTATCAGACCCTGCACAGTGCACACTGAATACAATTAAACGGAGGATTGGGAGTAAACCAGTGCCTCTCGTATGCGCGCATATCCGCAATCATTTTTAACCACCCTCCTAGGAGTAAAGTTAAATTCCATTGCAGGTTAGTCGTACCCACTCTCAGCAAAAAGAAAAAAGGACCGATCCGGCTCTAACAAATTACCCGCGTAAGGCGTAGCGCATCACAACAAATCGACTCCCAGTTTATCATGTTTACACCTAATCCAAAATTTTCATGGCCCCACTCTCAGCGACCTTCACGTGTAACCTCTTTCTCGAGACAATGCCAGGACAGAATGGTGATTCGACGTCAATCCGTCCTTTCCATCTTCAGGATAGTTGAATCCTCCTCCACGCCTCATCCCCCTGTTCCGGGCTGGACCGGCAACGTATATCGCAATCGGGCAGCTCACATAGGAGCGCGCCTGTAGCCGGGTGCAGTGAGTGCTTGGTAGGGGGGAAGGGGATGGGTCATGGGTGGCGGCTGCCCACTGGCTGGGCTCAGTCTCCAGTCTACGATTGACCGTGTCTGGTCAGACAAATGTCTCCCCTAATTCCAATAATCCTGCTAGCTCTAAAAATGGTCTGATTAGATAAAAAGCCTATCAAAGTAAGAAAACAGGCGTATACTCCACATCAAGCAGCTTATGAATCTATGCGAGTTATGAATCCTAAAAATTATTATTTTCCCATGGGTCCGCCCTCATTACCCCTGCCGAAGGGCTCAGCTACCCTCAGAGGGGGCCTATCCCACTATTTGCCGACCCTCAGTTATCTTTTCTAACGTAAATGCTGGTAGTCAGCAGATTCTATCCAGAGAATGGCGATGCCTATCTGTCGCCTGATACCAGAATACATCCCCGTTATTCATTATTTATGCACAATGTACATAGTACATCCAATTTCCAAAGGACCTAATTATCTCTCAGCTCCGTTAGCATCGCCGACCGTTTGATGCATGGGTCCTTTTCCTACCATGCGATTTTCAGATGCATGGGAACACATTGCTTAGTGAACGAACAGCCCGAGGCCGAAAATCTGCGAGAGAAAAAGAAAGGAGTGTTTGTGGCTGTTTGAGCCAGCAAATATGAAATGTGTCGCAACATTTTACGTGCGAACGCACCTTGCACTAAACATACCTACACTGAGAAAAAAATTGACTCCATATGGGTCAAAACTCTTGAAAATGCTCCCCTGAAAACTCCTTAAAATCATTGATAACTCCCTTTCCAGCAGAGTTATTGAGTGTGTTCTAGGGTAACTTTGAGCCTTCCTCACAGGGCCTCGGCTAACATGTTAACTGGTGGGCCAAATGGCCCACCAGTGACCCGAAATGGCCCACCAGCCTCAAAGATTTGGCCCACCAGTAATTTTCCGAAAAATCTAAGTTTTCACATTTCAAATTGAACTAGCAGATCTTATCGTACATTTTCAGGCTGTAAAGTAGAGCACTTCATGGGCCGGATAAATCCGTTATCCACGGATAAATCCGCGGACCGGATAGGATTGGATTCTAAATTTGTTAAAAAAGAACGGATATGGGCGGGCCGGATTTGGGAATTGAAGGTTGAACCCGGATCAAAACGGATCAAAATTTTAACATTCAACATTGAAGTTAAAAATTAACCTAATGTGTTAAGCGGCAGCAGAGGTTTGATTAAAGTAATAGGCATCATTTTATGACACTCACTTGTCACAAGACTTGTATGGCTGTCTGGTCCCTTAGATTGAATTTGTTAGTCCAGTTTTGGGTGAAACCAGTTATTGGTGAAACGGATTATTACGGATATTTTTTGGAAGTTTGGCTGCAATACGGGCCATGGGTGGGCCGGATTCTGATATTCAAAGAAAGGCGGATAATGGGCGGATCTGGATATGACTTGCCGGATATGGGCCGGGCCGGATCCTAAAAAGCCTATCCGTGAAGTGCTCTACTGTAAAGTACCCATCGGTGAAACATATTGTGAAAAAACTTCAACCTATTGTTTGCAATATTCTCTTGGGGTAAAAAGTGGAAGAGCGGACCAGTTCAGACGGTCGGGGATAAGCCATCTGTATCTGTAAGAATCTTGGATAAGCCTGCGAGCGATCTCACACGGCTCGCCGCGATAGACACGATATAAGCCAGAGTCAAACTAGAGGTAGTATCGGCGACTTCCAGCCGATTGAAGTCTGCAAGTATGCGTCTTCACGACCGGTATAATGCTTGCAGTCACACATCTGACCAGTCGGACGAATTTCGAACCGTTCACAGTCAGCGTTCCAAAAAATTCTCATTTGGGCTGAAGATGACACTGAAGAATAAGAATGGATAATTTTCCACTCTCACATTTCGGGTGGCTAGAATTTTCCACTCAGACACCCAAGACAAATCTGAAGTTTGGGACACTGTTTAGTGTTCACCAGAAGTGTACATAACCGTTCTTTTTTAGAAAATATTAGGGTTGCGCAGTGCGCTTGGGCTTTTGAGTCAATTCTTTTCCATGCGACACCAATAGGCTTAATGATCATTTTCAGAGTGCTACAACCCTCTTTTGGGGTTCCTGCTACAACCCACTTTATATAGGTACATACATGTTACAACATACCCCACCCGGCTCTGATACATGTACCTCGCCGCCATCTTGGAAAAAAATATCCTTGTGCTAAAAAACAGCGGACAGCTGGAGAAATCCATTTTCACTCACGCAGCCTTAGAACCCACCCTCACCACCGCTATGGAGATCTTTCAAATTCGGGCACATCTAAATGCCCAAAACACACATTTTCTTGCAACTTATTTTTTAGAATGACATTTAAAGAACATAAAATCGGCTCTCACCTCGAGACGCGTCCATCCAGCCACACGACAGAACAGGGAAAGATGGCGCCCGGAAAACCTCGTCGGCTGGTCGTGTCACGAGCGCCATCTATTGGATAAGTTTGGCACAATTCGCCCTGATACAACTTGGACATGATACAACTCTTCCCGCTCTCCCCTACCAGTATAACGCCTTTTGGGGCGATTAACGGAGCGAGCGAGAGTGTGAGCCTTGCACGTGCGAAATTTCGACGGGATACCTCCAGCTGACTTGTGCACGGCATCCTACTAACCGGTCTCTAGCGATGTGCCAAATTTGAGCACAATCGGCTTAGCCGTTCTCGAGATCTGGAAGCGGCACCCTGCACGTGCGCACGTGCAAAATGGGTCCGAACTGACTTTTGCACGGCACCCTACTAACCGGTCCCTAACCATGTGCCAAATTTGAGCGCCATCGGTCCAGCCGTTCTCGAGATCTGGAATCGACCCCTGCACGTGCGCACGTGCAGCAGCACCCCAACTCTGGCACATGGATATGCATTGCCTAGTGGGTGCCTACCTACATGCCAACTTTCAGCGCAATCGACCAAGTAGTTACCGAGATATTGCAACAATTACAAAAGTGACTCCTCTTCGTTTTGCACGTGGCACGTGCATAAGGGGTCACCCACATGCATCGGGAATAGTCCAATACTTGGTAGAAGGAATGAAGCTACCCTACAAAAATTACCGCGTGTAAATCGGTCAAGTGGTTGCTGAGATATAAGCGTCGCAGAATCGTGACCACGGCCGGCCGGCCGGCCGGCCGACCGCTCATACTCAGAAATTTCCGTTAATCTAAGGAAAGACTACGCTCGCTTCGCTCGCTCCGTAATAAAGTTGCACTCGTGCTGTTCACAATTCCTCCCGATCCACCCGACAACGCCCGATCCCGTCCGACCGCTTCCGAATCTCCGACTAGTCGGCGAGCGATCCACTCAGGGCTCGCTGATTTTTAACATCCGACCGGCCGTAAGTTATCGTCCAAAGTTTGATAATCTGTGTCAATATTTTGTGCATTCTTGTGCGATTTTATGTGCACTGCCGGAGTATCACCACTGAGAGGGTTGTGGGTCCCTACTCTCTCCTCTCTCTCTCCTCTCTCTGAAGAGTCGGGGGGGTCGAGCCCCGTTTTTTTTTACTTTTTACTGCCATCCTGACGTTTTTTTTTGCAGAATAAAGTGGCCGAAATCTGGGGAGAAATCGAAAATTGGGGGGGGGGGGGGCTATGGCTACGAAGGTCAGTCCATGTCTCTGCCCAAGTGGCCCACCAGTCAAAATTCCTTAGCCGAGGCTCTGCTTCCTCATTTTGCCAAAGAGTTTTCAAGAGTTCTTAATGGATGGCGAAATGACTCCATGTGTGACACCCCATAACCCTGTGACACAACTCTTCATTATTCCCGAAAAACTATCCCGAACGTTCCGACAGGAGTAAAGGGGGAGTTACGAAGGGGTTTTAGCATACGTCGCGAGGCTGCCGGTGGCCGCCATCTTTTGCGCGTAGTACACAGCACGTTGTGCGGGGCGGCGGGCGAGGTGTTAGTGAAGAGCGTGTTGACTTAGACGGACCTGACCTATACAGTGACGGATAATTGGACCTTACTTTGGATTTAAAGGTAAGCTTAGCTGTATTTCCCATCATGCTTTTATAGTGCAAAGTGTTATAATGCTGTGATGAGGACATATGGTAACCCCATGTTCTTGATGGGCTGGTCTCTGTAAGGGTAATTGATTTGTTTTGTTTCTGAGTGAGATAAAGATCGGAAACAGCATGCTCTGAGTTTCTAGGTATTTGCAAATATCATACATTATTTCCCTCGAATAAATTGGAAAGTGAGGATTACACAAGCTTTACACGTCATGGATCCTATTGTTATTGCCCAATTATTTTAATATCCATACCAATGACAAATATCAAATTTGAAGGGCTTTCAAAGCAGTGCCAGAAAATTAAACTATCTTGGCATAAAAGCCTTGATTTTCCTAGCCCCTATATATATATAAAAAATCAGTTACCTACTTACCTACCACTGCCACTGCCCATGAATGATGAAAACCACCGACAAACCAGCATGTTTAAATAAATTTTGTCTAAATTGTCGTATGTTTTTAGAAAGTGTCCATAATTCAATTTCGTTCTTTAATGTTAACATGGGTACCTATGCAGCGTATAAGGTCCTTAGCTTATTTTTAGCGATCTGCTCAACTTTTTGAGCGTTCAAGTAGGTACGTTTTATAGCATTGCCCTACTGTGTCTGCAACTAAGATGGAGGCTGTTAACTTGCCCTTTAGACTTTCACTGAAAGTTAACTTTATCAAAATTGTAGTGCATAAAAAGTATGCTAACTTTGCAATCTCTTGCTTTCATTATTTTGACATCATGTGCCGAAATGCAGTATCAGTGCCAACACGTCAGGTCGCGTATGTCTCGTCTCGTCCATCTTGTCTCATCTGCCTACCTCTCAGTCTCCTCCCTCATTTCTTCCTTCCATCTTTCCTCGCTTCCTTCCTCACTCCCTCTTTCCATCCCCTCTCTCTCCCTTTCTTTCTCCCTCTCTCCCTCTCTTCCTTCCTTCCTTTTTTCCTTCCTTCCTTCCTTCCTTCCTTCCTTCCTTCCTTCCTTCCTTCCTTCCTTCCTTCCTTCCTTCCTTCCTTCCTTCCTTCATCCCTCCCCTCCTTCCCTCCCTTTCTCCTTCATTATTTCCCTCCTTCTCTTTTTTCTTTCTCTTCCATTTCCTCCCACGCAATGTTAAGTGTAGCTATAATTTCATGGCTATTAACATTTTGCAGGGGATGAGCTGAAGAGCCTGCAGCGCATCCCGCAAGACACGTCGGAAGCCAACGGAGGCCAGCAAAATATCCATCCCACCATCGTGAAAGGAGAGCCGGACGAAGAAGACGCAGTATTCGTCGAAGCCCAGGAGGTGGTAGGGTAGCGGCACCACCAGACCAAGCATTCCTGCTATGGTAGGCCGCCTTTTGGATTCTTAACATCAAAACTCGCGACCGTGAAGCATATGGAGTGAGATCCCCGGAGAGCGTGCCGCGGCGGGATGTCGAAAGCGTTTGTTAATTTTTTAAGCCTCCCACCGGGGCGGTGGACTATGAATACACATTTCTTGAAATATATTTTTTATCTGTGCTTCGGTACACGAGCTTTGGGTGGTTACGCTATTCGTCAAATATTTATTTTCGGGGGGGGGGGAGGGGCTGGAGTGGAGTGATGGGAAGTTTGGGTGAGTTTGATGGGGAGTAACAAGAGGTATACCATGAAGATGTAAACGGAGTTTTGGGGAATAATGGAATGGAGTAATCGGGAGTAATTATGAGGCAGTAGGAGAGTCATTGAGAGTAATGGAAGGGAGTTTCAGGGAGTATGTTGTTTGTTTTGATAGGGTAAAGAAGAGTTATGAAGAGTTTTCTAAAACGGTAGGAAGAGTTACAGAGAGTTTCTCGAGGGAAGTTTTGGGGTGTAATGGAGAGTTTTGGAGGGGGTGTAATGAGGAGTACCACCTGGGAGTTTTGGGGTGTCGTTTTGGTGAACTCCCCCTGGGGGTGTCATGCGGAGTCAGGATTTTTCTCAGTGTATATACGTCCCTCATGGCATAGGCGGCGGAGCGGGGGGAGGGGGCACCGGGGCACCGTGCCCCCCTTGATTTTGCCATTTTAACATTATCCCGATAGGCGTTGCATGGAAATGGAAATGGAAAGAATGAGACCAAAAGTCAGCAGTGCTCCCCCCCCTTAATTGAAGATGTTCCGCCGCTACAGCCTCATGGCTACAAAATGAGAGAGAGAAAGAAAGAGAGAGAGAAAGAGAGAGAGAGAGAGAGAGAGAGAGAGAGGGGAGAGAGTTGGGGAACGAGGAGGAGAGGGAGGAAGATGGGGGAGAGAAAGAGAGAACCCACAGCGTATCACGAGTGCAGTCTACTGTTGATATTCATACTTCCGCTACCCTGCCAATGTGCCCATCGTTGCGTTTTCGCAACACCGCTGTCTTTCCGATGTGCCCTTCGTTGCGTTCCCGCAACGCGACCGTAGTCATATTTGAAAATAGTCACAAACCCTTTTTGTAGCATTATTTCTTAACAAAATGCATATCTACGCTATTGTAGGGACTCTGCAGAATATGTTTACACAATTTTCATTACGATATTATTAAGCACTTAGCCTACTTATCTTGGTTTTCGTGACGTCATCACTCACAAAACCTTCGACTTCCCTCTGGGAGCTCTAGGCAGTAACTTACTGGCCGCACAGACTTGTAACTGCGTAGTATCATGCGCACAACCATGCTACACACGCTGAAACTTGTCTCATCGGTTAGTCTCTTTTACACACTTCTCAAGCTTCGATCACGTCGACGCTTGCTTGCGTTGCGAAAACGCAACGAAGGGCGTAAATGGGTTAAATTTGAGGGCATGAAGTGCTCTTTGTTGAGAAAGGAATTACAGAAGAATCGCGTCCCGGCTTGTTTTGCTGTCGGGGCGTTGTCGGTCCATGACTGTGAGAGGGGTAACACCGCCATGCTCGGCGGTGCTACCCCAAGGGGTGGCAAAATGGATAAAGCCGCAATGATGACTCACTCAGCTCGGAGAAGAGCTTTAGTTAGGCCGCAAACGTCGTCTGTTTTTTAACCTCACGTTCGACTTCACTGGATGTTTCGAAATAAACGTGAATTTGCCAGGCTTTGTATGCATATTGTCTGCAACAAACAGTCTGATCTGTGACAAACTAACAACCAATTCTTGTGTGTCTTATATGAGTTTGAGTTACTTTTTCAGACAGCAGTAACGCTTCCAAGGGTGGCTGTCACCGTAAGGCCGATCTGTGGATAACATCGCCATCAGTGGCGGTGCTACCCGCACATTTTTTGGAGGACGAAAAATGCAGGACTTGTTTTCGACGTCTGTAAAGTAGCGAAATTTTATAATGGAGCGCTGGAAACTATGCCAACATGTAGGAAAACATTCCTACTTTCACATGAATGCAAAAGAGCTTCGTTTTTACTACGCATATCAGCTCGGTGAGCAGAAATGCTTAAGGTGGCGGTGCTCCCCCCGCTTCCCCTAATGTCATAACCCAAATGACAAATACCCAATATCTTGCGTTGGCGTTGGGTCTTGTGAGCTTTTGACACCTTGATTTCGGCCTTTTTTGTCAGTCTTACCTCCCACCTATCATGGAACATGTTGTTCAATGATGTAGAGATGCCAGGGTCAAGGTCAACCTAGGTCGTCTAAAAATATTACGTTTTAGGCAAGCTGAATTTACTTTCGTGAAGTTTCTTTGACTGTATTTTTGGTAAAAGCTTCTCAGTTCATGATCTCATGTAATATGGACACATTCACAATCGGTGCGCACATCAGTATACACACAGACACACACAGACATACAAACACATGTCATTGACCTTGAGCTAACTTGACCTGAAATGACCACAGCCAGCAAAAACGTAGTCGGATAGTGTGACAAAGAGGTTCTAGCTGGCTTGGCACCACAATACGGCAGCGTCATCGGTATATGATGAGCAGCGCACGTTATATTCCAACGGGCAACGGTGACCCCAAACAGCAACATTCTTTAGTTTGACCTGACCTGGAAGGTCAATGACTGACCTGATGAGGTAAAATTGGTATCATTGGATTCGTCTCTTCCCAAAGAATCTGTTGCTCTTGACCGCAAGGCATAAAATCTTGTAAGAAAAAATTGTGGTGATGTAGAATAAGATACCTACACAAGCAGCAGGCCAACCCATCATATACCGATGACGCTGCCGTATTAGTGCCAAGCCAGCTAGAACAGCTCTTTGTCACACTATCCGACTAATTTGCTGGCTGTGGTCATTTCACGTCAAGTTAGGTCAAGGTCAATGATATGTGTTTGTATGTCTGTGTATGTCTGTGTATGTACTGATGTGTGCACAGATCGGTTTGTGTGTCCCTGTTACACTTGATCATGAACTGAGAAGCTTTTACTAAACATACAGTCAAAGAAATTTCACGAAAAGTAAATTCAGCTTGCCTAAAGCGCAATAATTTTAGATGAACTAGGTTGACCTTGACCCTGACCCTGACATCTGTACATCGCAGAACAACATGTTCAATGATAGGTGGGAGGTAAGACTGGCAAAAAAAGCCGAAATCAGCGTGTCAAAAGCTCACAAGGCCCATAGCCATCGCAAGATATTGGGTATTCGTCATTTAGGACATGACATGACCTGAAGAACAAGGTCATATCTTCAAACCCAAAAGCCACAGAAACTTGAAATTTTCAATGGACGCTGAGAAAAGATAGAAAAGCAGCTATACAAAAAAATCAGGTTTCTAGCTTTAAAAATGTTAACCCGCGCCCCGTAGGGGGGGGGCCGAAACGGCCCCCCCTGTCCTTTTCGGTCAATATCTCCTAAACCGCTTCAGATATCGCCACCAAACTTTCAGGACCCCTCCGGGCATCAATTTTACACATTGTGACCAAAAATTTTTCCAGAGGCTATGATAGGTTGGCCACAAATGACGTCAGAATGACGTCATGTTCTGTCATTTTTGACCGAAAAAAGACCTTCGCGAGAAGACCTGTCAGGCCTACAGCTTTGAAGATACAGAAAAATGATCAAGACATAAAAGGTGTAGAATTGACAGGGCTACAAAACTGCTATCTCGGATTTTTGAAATTTTTGAGTTTTGAACCCCAAAAATAAAAAAAAACATTTTTTTGGATATATTAGCCAAAAAATCCAAAAAGTTTTTTGAGTTTCAAAAAAACCGGAATATATGTGATAGTACCTACCGTCTTCTATCTACATACCGAATTTCAGATCGATACCTCGTTTTTTGGCCAAGTTATAGCGAAAAAACTGTTCAAAATTGATGACGTCAAATTTTCAAACTCAATTTTTGGCAGTTCTAGACCTCGTAGAGCAAAACAAAGACCACCATTAGACTCCCCGTGACGAGCTGCATCGAATCGATACCCATTTTATGCAAAAATATCAACTTTGAAATTTGACCTTATTTGACCTGACCTTGACCTGACCTTCACCAAAACGTGACCTAGGCTGGCCCCAAAGGCTGCCTAACCCACATAATCGCATTTGTCATGTAAAATGGACCATAAAACATGTATCACACGACACTTTCATATTGTGACCCCGGTGACCTGACCTCGCTGTGACCTGACCTGGTATCAGTGACCTCAGATAGCAAAGTATGTGTTTGACGAACAATGTACCATCGATGGTTTTCAATAAATTACCAATTAACTCGATTTCACAACACATTTCTTGAAATGCCTGTGAACGGTGAAAATCTGACCTTTGACCTGACCTGTGACGTCATCGGTTTGACCTAGGTCAATGAAATTTGGTCACAAGGTAGTTCCCGGGTGGGGCTATCGAACGCCGTTTGAATTTTGAAAATCGGCCGGTAACTTTCCGAGATCTTAGGGGGGGGGGGCGAAACGGCCCCCCCCCCCCCTACGGGTGGTAGGGTCCGCCGGTAGCCCTACGGGGCGCGGGTTAAGTGTAGAACAGAAAAACTAACTTGGGGGTGGCGACCCTCCCCCCAGGTGCGGGCGAAGGTTAACCCTCACACTTTCTGGGGTCGGCTTACGGCTAGATTCCTTGCGCAATGCTGTGCCGTTAATTTTTTTTTTTCTATAATAAAGGCATTGTGTTTTATTGTCAAAAGAGAAAAAGCCAGAAATTTTCGTCGATTTCGGATGCCGCGGGGGATATTTACATACAATGTCACCCTGCTGGCCTGAATCCACCAGTAGGGTCAGGTGACCTACCATTTCTTTATCAATATTAAAAAAAAAGTCATGGCATCAGAGCTGTGATGAAAAATAAGTGGCCTAAATCCGATGAGAAAACTGGATTTGGGGGTACCCCAGGTTTGGCTTCTGAGCCTCTGGTCCCCCAATGAAAATTTCTTAGAGGAGGCCCTGGCGTGGTTCGTAAATTACCGCTTCCGCAATTGGAGGCCCCTAATTGCTTGGAGGCCCCCACTAAATGGAGGCCCCCTTGGACGTTTGGGACCCCAATGGTGATGTCAAAGTTTCACCCATGGACTATAGCACACATTCTGAGCTGCAAATACAAACGAACGCCGCCTTGCCAGGACAGGTGTCCACCAGGAACTGAACAACATCGTCACGTAAACATTCAAAACAACACGGACGACGTAAACATTCTGAGACGCACTGTATCAAAGGATGTCGTGTGTGTGTGTGTGAGGGGCTTATTCAGTCAGTTGTTTGATCTGCTGAATACGCTTCAGGGCGCGGTTTCCAACCACCACGCTGCCCCGGGCCTTCTCAAAAACCTGCTCAGACAGGAATGCGAGTGCATTTTTTGCGGTTTTTGTGGGCGGCTTTTGGTTATACACTGGGAAGGACGCCGCCCACAGCAGAAGGGCATCGCTGCGCGTCATTTCCACGTCCTCGACCACCCGCTGGCCCTCGACAACCAGTGTCAGAGAACCATTCGGGCTCTCCTCGAAGTGCGGCATCGTTTGGCTGCCAGCGGACCCGAATATCTCCTCTGGGTCCACCAGGAGATATTCCAGTAGCGAATCCACCTTGTCATCATCTGAAACAAACGGCAGTTACTTTTAGTTCCCAACCTTGCAAACAATACCTTGGTGTGAAATGTGAGGGTTCGGCGCATGGCAAAACGAATGGTTATCTCATTATTTCCGAACTAGAAGAAGTGGATGGATCATTCATTACTAAATTATTCATGCCGCCTACCGAGGCTAAAAGACATGAAAAATCTGCGTTGCTTCTACCCGCGCCTGCCGATCGAGCGGCTCGTCAAAGGTAGGTATAAAGGCCTATAATGAAATGAAAAAGTACAATCATGAATGAAGAGCATAGTGGGATCAATGAGTGGAAGATAAGCGTATGTTGATTGAACCGTAGAAGAGATGTCCTTGAAATACATTTATTTTTGGTACCTATACTTTTCATATTTCGGCCATTCAACATACGGCTAACCTTCACTCAAATGTAAATCTAATGAAGACAGTTAACCCTGAAAAGAGGCATGTTTAACCATGTGCATATGTTGTCTCACCTTCGCACTCAGTGTGCATCTGCACAGCGGTGAGGAAGTCGCACAATCGCTTCCGGTATTCCTGAAGACGGGAACCCTGTCCGCCGCTGATCCTCTCCAGCTCGTACCAGATCTGGAAACATTGTGGAATAATTTAACCCTCGCCCGTAAACGGCGATCTGCCACCTTCGCCCATGCAGGGGGGGGGGGGTTGGTGCGACCCCCCCCCCCCCCTTGGCGTTTGAAAACGGAGCGTCGTAGAGCTTAGCGGAAAAGACCAACGGATTGCTCTCGCCGAGATCTCGCGATTGGTGGTATATTTTTTGGTCCTAGGTCAACATTTGACCTACTTTTGACCGGTCAAAGGTCAAATTTTCGGAAAAATAGACTTTTTTCAACTTTCCGCGGCGATTGCGGCAAAACGGTGGGAGATATCGACTTGAAACCTTCACTATCGTGTTCCTTGATCAATTCTCTATCGTTTGGTATGTATTTCGTTTCCCTAGCTCTAAAAATGGCGCGTTGGGAGCGCCGGAAGTCGGCAAGGTCACAGTCGGCGGCATAAATTCGAAAAATCAAAATTTAAATTTTTGAAATCTGATTGTATTTTTGGATTTGGGAGGTCCATTTGCTCCCTATAGAAACTAATATTGCTGCATATTCCCATTGAGGTGACAAGAATTAGCAAAATAGTGGTTCGGGCGCTTTTCAAAAATAGTACCGGACGCTGTTCCTCTTGTGACGACATAGCTCCGTGACCTGACCTGACCCGGTCAAGTTTCTCATACCATATGATAGCCAATACTTGCCCCAACATGCATGGGAAGTTTCATCACGATCCAAACCGATGTCCGTACCACCGGCAGGAAACCTCGGGCGTTGGCACTCAGTTTGTGAAAATCCGGCCGGAGGCTGTTCCCTTTGTGACGTCATAACTCCGTGACCTGACATGACCCGGTCAAATTTTTTTATCAAAAGATGCGCAAGGTTTGCCCATAAGGTACCCAAAATTTGGCGGCGCTGCGCGCCGCCGTTTTTGCACTATTTCCGAAAAACCTCAGGGGGGGGGGGGGGTTGCACCAACCCCCCCTACATGGGCGAGGGTTAACATGTGCGTGCGCGCCGTGTATCTGCGAGAGCGAGGGCGAGAGAGTGTGTGAGAGTGTGAGAGCAAGAGAGAGCGAAAGAGCGAGAGCGACGAGAGAGCGAGAGAGAGCGAGAGAGCGAGAGAGCGAGAGAGCGAGAGAGCGAGAGAGCGAGAGAGCGAGAGAGCGAGAGAGCG